>NW_015506033.1:471852-472299 GCF_001515645.1 Sinocyclocheilus grahami | reverse complement strand
AAATACAGTTAGTTAGGCAACATCACACGTTTTCACCATTACGACGGTTTAATAGCCTAGTTCTATAAACAGTTCAATAAGAAAATACAATAATATTAGGTCATTTTAGGCGGAATAGAGCGCACCTCACAGCAAACAGCCGATTCATTGCTGATTGATTCCGTGTTTTGAACGAATCGGTTGAGTCAAAGTTTCATTAGCCCATGCATAAACATCTGATGAATCTGCCGTTTAAACGAATCGCTTGAATGAACGACTCAATGACTCACTCATTAAACGCTCACTACTGGCACCTACTGGCGTTTTAATTTCGTTAAAAGTATGAAAACCCATTATAAACGAGGCATTGGTTGCATCCAGTGGGGACATAATTAATGATTATAATGACTTATACTGTCTTATGCGTTGCGTTGCATCGCGCTGCGTAAACATAAAACCATGTCAGCA
>NW_015506033.1:466406-467547 GCF_001515645.1 Sinocyclocheilus grahami | reverse complement strand
TCCTCGTCGATACGGGGGAAGCGGTCCTGACACGATGATCGTCGTTGCGGGAGATCAGTCTCAATCAGGCTCCTGAAGTCCCTCTTCAGTGTTTCTGTCTGCCGCAGCTTGGTGTTGTTAAGCCCCACGTGAAGCACGACCGCTCCGCTGCTCTCGTCGCCCTTCAGGATCGTGGGTATCTGCGCAGAAACATCGAGAACACGAGCACCAGGGTAACAGTGAGTGTGCACTTTACTTTCAGCTAACGTAGCACGGACATGCTGGACGATGGAGTCTCCGATGATCACAGTGTCGCGTTCCATCTCGCGGAGGGGAGCGAAGCGGTACCGGGTGGAGATCTCGAAGACCGGAGGTGGCGGAGGTGGAGAGGTCATCGCCCGGGGCCTGGCTCGCATCTTCCGTGGCAGGTGCACCCAGGGTCCGTGGTGTGCCGGCGCCGGAGTGAAGGAGAAAAGGCCTGTGCAGAGAAACACATGGAGTAGAGGTGGTGGGAGAGTTAGCAGCAGGCTGTATACTTACCTCAGACTTGTGAGCGTCAGCCTGGGATGATTCCAGCATGGCTCTCCGCTCTCTCAGCTGGGTCTGCCTCTCCACCAAGTCGCGGATCTGCTTCTCCACGGCCTCCAGCTCGAGCTGCACCGAATGCAGCTCAAATGTGTCCTCACCTGCACTCAAAGGTAGACATACATCCGCCATTAAAGCAAGTAACAGTGAGTAAAACAATGGTAATGTGTGTGAATAGAGCATTAGCAATGTAAGCGAGATTAGCGACAACCACGCTGGCGATGCTAGCGGTCTATTTGCTAATAAAACTAGTGATAACAAGGCGCTCTGATTGTTTTTGTTGTAGAATACGATCGGGGATATATTCACATGTTATAGAAACGAAAATTATGGTGCATAAAATTGATTTTAAGATAAAAAATAGAGACACACTAGTCATGTCCATTTTTGGAAGGCCACACAAAGTAGTTTCGCTTTCACAACAAAACACAGCGTCAACCACGGCCTTGAGTGAGCAGAGGCCGGGGTATAAAGTGAGGAACGGCCGGTGGGCTGAGTGAGCAGAGGCGGCAGATTCGACGAAGGAGCGTCTGGCGGGCTTGCAGCAACCACATGCGACGACCCCGGGCTAGACTCA
>NW_015506033.1:464213-465630 GCF_001515645.1 Sinocyclocheilus grahami | reverse complement strand
TATATATATATATACAGTATAATGAGAAAACTTGTCCATTTCATGTTTATAAGAGCTCAGTGGTGACAAAAAAAAATTTATGAATGAAGAATTTCATCAGATTACACAGCTAAATGGCGTAAATGAAGAAAGCAGATGGTGTAGTTACAGTTTAGCAGTAGGAGCTGTATGCTTGATGCAACCAATTCATTATGTAAAGAGAACGAACCATGGCCCTGTTTACTTATTAAGATGCGTTTTAGTCGATCGCATCACACGTAGAGGAGAGAGACACATTCCCGTTCACACCTGGTGTTTTGATCCGTCTATCTCTTCTGTCCTGATTTATTTTGAGGGGAGGGTCTATGGGTCAGTGTTTGTGGACTTTCTCTGACCTTTCGATCTAATATTGCGAAATAAGCTCGCGCAATTTACAAATGAGCCGAACACTGAATTAAAAATTCTGCAACACATATTAGTCAGAATTGCGCTGAGAAAAGAATACATAACAATAGGCATATAGATTATAGCCTAGTACAAAATTATATATAGGCTACAATTATAAAAAAAAATAAAAAATTACAATGGCATTCGATTCGTTATAAACAACATAGGTCTATAAACATATGCTATAAATGATGTTGTGTGTATGTAAGCAGCAGGGGAGCAAATTGATTCAAAACGTTCTTCAGCACTTTCAGACAGTAGATGGCAGCCTGTAATAGTGTAAGGTAGTGTAAGGTGGTGAGGGACAACACAAAGTGACCCGAGAATATTTTTTTTGAAAAGCCAAAGAATACTTCACAAACTGTGTTCATATGGGGCGAATGAATCTTGTAGCCTACTTCAATCTTATCTTGACAAACTACGTGAAACAGTTCGGTTGACAGTGATAATAGGCATTCAAAATCTCTTTTAATAGCCTATAAAGCCAGTTTTTTAGTTTTGTTTTAGCCACTAGTGGAGTACTTTATTCACGGGGCACACAATACAAGTTAAAGACAAGATTTTTGTTAGATATTTTTTGTGATTCTCCATTTAAGTATTCAACCATGAAATAACTGAATCAGTTTATGCTTTATACTTTTGTTGCTTGTACTGCATTTCCATCAGCAGACCTATTTATCTATGGTCGTTTTGTGAACTTTCATTTGCCAGTGGATGACTGAAACGAATTCTCCTATGAAGCACAAACAATTTCAGTTAAAATAGTAAACATTCCATATTCCACATGTATTTTTCCCTGTATTTTGAATTATGCATTGCATTTAGTTGGGTTTTAGGGATAACACAATGTCCTGACAGAAATTTTTCATTAGGCTACTTTTCTTTTTTAAGTGCAAACAGAAATACTTTAATATAAATATATAGATAAATAAATTAGTTAGGAGAACTTAACACTCTTGTGATCATTTGATCCGTGTTTCTCAACCCTGCT
>NW_015506033.1:335632-463922 GCF_001515645.1 Sinocyclocheilus grahami | reverse complement strand
AAAGAGTACTTTAAAGTAGCTTGTGTCTGGATTTTTACAAAATCGTTTATAGCATTCAATTCAGTAAGACAAGAAAAAGACTTTGAGGCAAAAGTCTTTATGCTATGGGGCTGTTTTCACCAGAAGGGACAGGAAGTCTTGTTAAAATACAAGAGCGGATGCTGGAAAATGTTGCTCAAGTTTTTGGCTGCTAAAAAATGCACTCAGGAAAACAAAGCCAGATTTGTATTGGAATGGCTCCAGATCAAAAGGTTAATGTCCTACAATGGCCATGTCAAAGCCCTGATCCAAAATACACTCTCTGTTTAATATAAACAGTTACAGTTTTGTTCTTAGCAGACAAATATGAAAGTGGCATTTGCAAATCAATTACAAAAAAAAAAAACCCTATATTGTTTCGAGTAGAGTTTAACAGCTTTGGCACTACATTCACATGAAGCTAAAGCACTTTTCTAAAATCACTCACATGGCCAAATGTAATAAATGTTAGTATGTTTTAGTTTAGTTTTTTTGTGTGTGTGTTTTTGTTGCCAGGAGTATTTTTCCTGCCACAGTAACTTTTACTGAGGTTTTAAAGACATTAAGGCTTAAAGCTGCTTTGAAACAACATGGAAAGTGCTACACAAATAAAATGACCTGCCTTGACTTATTAATTCATCATGCTCTTATGTTGGACAATGTTTACATGAACAGGGCTTGGTCTTAAACTGCCATATGCGTTAGATGAGATGACATTGAATGCATTTTGTAAAACCATGCTGTGCTCTCTATGATGCTGTCAACTTGCAGTTCTGTAATATTACCACAACAGTGCTTCATGCATCCAGTACAACAGCTTTGAAAACTGCCTTGTCACAGCATTTACAAGAGCTTTATGAGTAATGCATATAACGTAACAGCTCACACGAGCAACTTTCTAACAGGACTCTTCTCATTTGTATAAGCCCTTTCTTTGTGTGAGTGGGGATAATTATTTTGAGGATATTTTTAAAGAGTGTTTCTTTTTGTACATGTGAAAATCAATGTTATTTTGGACCCCACTGACCTTTCAAAGACAGATGAAACACTTTTCAAAATATCTTCTTTTGAGCTCTGCAAAAGCAACATGAGTTTGGAACAACATGAGTCTGATAGAATTTTCAGTTTTGAAAAGCTTTATCCCTTTAAAAGCATACAGTGTTTTGTCAAAGCACTGCAATGAGGAAATGTGACCTTATGAAAACAAACCACACAGTGTCACGGTGGGCTGCGAACTGGGAGGAAGGCAAATGAATGGAAGAACGGGAAGAACTGGTCGGAGCAGATTTAAGCGTGTTTGCTTGTGAGTTTCAATGAGAGTGAGGTTATATACACAGCAAGACAACATCTGAATGTTGGCAGCCTGCTATTGTGAAGATGTGTGAAGATCTACTCAAACTACCACTTTCTTTCACGTACACCCAGGTGTTGCCGTTTATTCCCAGGTGGATGTTGACAGATTAACTGTGCCTATAAATTGGAATTTGGCATGAATCTAAAGCACCAAACTGTCATCGGCTAAAGTGTGCTGATTATCTTTTGAGATCCGCTCTTCAAAAGGATGAAGACTCAGATAATTTGGGATAACATCTACATCAATGGGGCTTAGTTGTGTTAACCGGACATAAAATGTCACGTGTTATGTATTTGGCATGTAAAGGTCACAACAGGAGTTTTTGCCTCATTACAAAAATCAATAGCAATTGTTTAACAAAGATAAGAAGTATCACAGGATCAATCAGTTATCTACACTCATCAGGCAAAGCATGATACTGAACATTTCAGAAACACTGAAGACTACTGTTCTTGAATCAGAGCGATTCAACTTAAAAGAATAGTTCACTGAAAACTGAAAATTTGCAGACTCACACTCAGGCCATCCATGATGTAAATAAGTTTGTTTCTTCATCGAAAGAAATTGCTCACTTGCTCACCAATGGCTCCTCTGCAGTGAATGGGTGCCGTCCGAATGAGAGTCCCAACAGCTGATAAAAACATCACAATAATCCACAAGTAATGCACACCATTCCAGTCCATCATTTAACATCTTGTGAAGTGAAAAGCTGCATGTTTGTAAAAAACAAATCCCTCATTAAGACGTTTTTAACTTCAAACTTTCTTAGTCCTCTATCCATTGCTTTCGGCAGTGAAAAAGTCATCTTGTCTTCTCAAGAGAAATATGCACAGATCAAACACTGTTTACAAGCAAAACCAGCCCAAAACCGTTCTAAACAATAACATGTCGGTGGCTTTTGATGTGATATTTTTACTGGAGGCCAGAAGCAATAGTTTAAACTTAAAATGCCTTAATGATAGATTTATTTCTTACAAACCACAGCTTTTTTTACTTCACAAGACATTAATTGATGGTCTGGAGTACACCCGTGTACACACATCGTGTGGTTTGCTTGTGGATTATTGGGATGTTTTTATCAGCTGTTTGTACTTTCATTTTGTCGGCACCCATTCACTGCAGAGGATCCATTGTTGAGCAAGTGATGGAATGCTACATTTCTCCAAATCTGTTCTGATGAAGAAACAAACTCATCTACATCTCGGATGGCCTGAGGATGAGTACATTTTCAGCAAATTTTCATTTTGGGGTGATCTACACTCGAGAACTCGAGAGACAATCAAATCTGAAATTCATGAACACATTTAACATTCAGACGAAAACACATAGGTGGTACACTTAAAAAACAAGATAATCTCTCAGATCACATATTGAAATTTTCACGTTTGGTGTTGCTAGAAATGCTGATGCACATGGAAATGCTGTTGCACATGTTTCTGGGTGGGTGATCTAGCCGGTGGCGACACACCCAGTTGTACCAGTATTTGTTTTACAAATGAAATGCTTGTTTTTTTGCAGGATTATCTGAGAGAAACAACACATTGTTTGCTGTTAAAGAAACTGCATTGATGTGTTAATACTTGTAGCAAGTTTGTGGGTCGGGAAGAAGGAAGTGACTCAGGTGGGCGGTTAGAGACTTGTGGATCTTTTATTCATTCACTCAAAGTTAAACAAACACAAAAGTGGCGCTTCCAGTGCGTTTGCAATCTGCCCAGGGCATAAACTCAGTTCTGCCGGTTCTCCTTCTCCAGCTAAGAGATGGCCACGAGTCCCCGTCTCTCTCTCTCCCCTCCACCCTCTCCAGTCTGCCTTTTATCCGGTCTCTCCAGGCCAATTACTGCAATCAGACACAGGTGTTCATCATTTTGCACTTGACCTACTTACTCACCGCTCGTCTCCCATCCCTCTCTCCCGCTGCAGACTTCGCTGAACCACGCCCCCCTTGCCACATACCCCCACCGCCCGACTCAGGCCGGGGAGCCCCCCGGCCTGCAGCCCCCCCCCCTCC
This sequence comes from Sinocyclocheilus grahami, assembly GCF_001515645.1. Lineage (NCBI taxonomy): Eukaryota > Metazoa > Chordata > Actinopteri > Cypriniformes > Cyprinidae > Sinocyclocheilus > Sinocyclocheilus grahami. Next base: position 460,542 of record NW_015506033.1, on the reverse strand, counting down.
ATTTCTGGAGAGGAAGTCGGCTACAGCCATCTGTGCACCCGGCCTGTGGACCACCTTGAACTTAAAGGGTTGTAATGCCAGATACCAATGGGGGATCCGAGCGTTGGTATCCTTCATGCAGTGGAGCCACTACAGGGGTGCACACAGGTGAAACGAGCCACGCCCGTCCCCTGCCTCTCTCTCCCGGTGCAGACCTCTCTGAACCACACCCTCCTCGCCACATACCCCCACCGCCCGACTCAGGCCAGGGAGCCCTCCGGCCTGCAGCCCCCCTCCATTTCTGGAGAGGAAGTCGGCTACAGCCATCTGTGCACCCGGCCTGTGGACCACCTTGAACTTAAAGGGTTGTAATGCCAGATACCAATGGGGGATCCGAGCGTTGGTATCCTTCATGCAGTGGAGCCACTACAGGGGTGCGTGGTCCGAACAGAGAGTGAACTCCCGACCCAGGAGATAATAGCGGAGGGTGAGAACAGCCCACCGGATCGCCAAGCATTCCTTCTCAATGGTGCTGTACATCGTCTCTCTCTTAGAGAGCTTCCGACTGATGTTCAGCACCGGCCGTTCCTCACCCTCTATCTCCTGGGCCAGGACGGCCCCCAGCCCCCTGTACGACCCGTCTGTCTGCAACAAGAAGGGGAGAGAAAAGTCAGGAGAGTGTAAGAGCGGCCCCCCACACAGAGCAGCCTTTACCTAGGTGAAAGCCTGCTGACACAGCTCTGTCCACTGGACCGGATCTGGCACTTCCTTTTTAGTGAGGTCAGTCAGCGGGCTGGTAAGGTCAGAATAATTAGGTATAAACCTTCTGTAATATCCTGCCAGCCCCAGGAACTGCCTCACCTCCTTTTTGGTCTTGGGCCTCGGACAGGTTGCAATTGCCGCCGGCTTACTAATTTGGGGACGCACCTGTCCTTGACCCAAGTGGAAGCCCAGATATCTGACCTCCACCCGCCCAACCGCACACTTCTTCAGGTTGGCCATCAGCCCGGCCCCTCTCAGAGCTCGTAGGACAGCCCGCAGATGCGCCATATGACGCTGCCAGTCCTGACTGTAAATAATGATGTCATCTAGATAGGCAGCGGAATAGGCAGCATGCGGGCAGAGGATTCTGTCCATGAGCCGCTGAAAAGTGGCCGGTGCCCTGAACAATCCGAAAGGAAGGGTAACAAATTGGTGTAATCCAAACGGCGTCGTGAAGGCTGTCTTTTCTTTGGATAAGGGCGATAAGGGGATCTGCCAATATCCCTTGGTTAAGTCCAGTGTCGAATAAAAGCGAGCTGCGCCCAGCCGATCCAGCAACTCGTCAACCCACGGCATTGGATAGGCGTCGAATTTTGACACTGCATTCACTTTGTGATAATCCACACAGAACCGAACCGAGCCGTCCGTTTTAGGTACCAAATCTATCGGGCTCGCCTAATCGCTGTGGGATTCTTCTACTACCCCCATCTCCAACATCACCTCTAATTCTGCCTGGACCACTTTCTTTTTGTGTCTGGCAACCGATACGGTCGGCTGCGTACCACCACGCCCGGCTCCCGTCTCAATATGGTGCTGGATGAGATTCATTCGACCAGGCAGGGGAAAGAACACATCTGCAACCTTGGCTTGCAATCTTGCTACATCAGTGAGCTGGGAGGGCGAGAGGTGATCTCCCCCTGGGGCCAGAGCGAGGGATTGGATCTTATTGGTCACCTCTGGCCCGAGATCTTCCTCTCCACTCACTGCCGTCGCCAGCATCCCGGTTCCACCTCACTCTATTTTTTAAGGAGGTTAAGATGGTAAATTTGACGTGCCCCACTCCTGTCCGATCGAATTACCTCATAATTAAGATCTCCCACCCGCCGTGTGACCTCACAGGGTCCTTGCCACTTGGCCAAAAGAATCGGGCCATTAAACGGTTCAAAGTCGCTGCCTGTCCCAAATGTCCTGCCATAGGATTACAATGAGCCGCCTGGAAAAGCATTTCCCGACGGCCTTTAGGAACTAACAACTGGGTTGTATCCTGTTTTGTCTGAGCGTCTTGGGTCACTCGATACAACCTATCTTTTAAAATAGCAAAATAGGGATAAGAAGGGGGCCGTGCCGGCTGGAGCAGCTGTCCGTCGATGGAGCAGACTTGTTCAAACGCATTTTTCAGCGTCTCATCCCGAGACTGCTCCAGGGGAAAATCATCACTCTCCGGGAGGATTAGCCTCTCGGCAGCGCTCGGTTCCCCTGTCGCAGGCTCAGGCAGCTGCGGTACCGCCTCCCTGGCCTGCACGGCTGACTCCCCTCCTTGCTTCTCCTTTTCCCAAGAGACATCCACACACAAATGCCGCAATAAGTGATTAAAAGCTGGCCAATTGGTTCCCAGAATTAGCGGATGCCTGAGGTGCGGGTTAACTGCGACCTCCACTTTATGCTTCTGACCCCGGAACTGGATAGCTAGGAGCACTGGAGGATACCTCACCACTTCCCTGTGTACGCACCGCACCCGAACCACACAGCTCTTATCCAATGCCGCTGGCTGAATTAGGCTATGATGGATCGAGGTCTGGTTACATCCTGAATCCACCAGAGCCCAATAAGTACCCCCCTTAATACTCACAGGTATTTGGTACATGCCGGCTGGGTCGGGGGCAGCCTGTGGGGCGTCCGGGACCTGGATCAGTGTCCCCACCTCCATCACCGGACACGATCAAGAAAGTGCCCTGGGTCCCCGCAACGCCAACAGGCCGGCCAAGACCTCCCCGCTGCCCTGGTGGCAGGAAGCGGATCAAGCATTTGGCCTGGAGAGAGCAGAGGAACGTTAACCCCCGAGGCGCTCAAGCTGGCCGGCCCCACCGCCCTGGAGAGGGGCCTCAGTCCCGCGGACTCCGGTGCCGGACCGCCCCTCCACCGGGGCTGTGCTCGCGGTGGGAGATTCACCCGGGACCTAGGGAGAGGGACAGGTTTAGAGGTAGAAGAGGGGGGGAGAGAGAGAGAAACAGAGGGCAGGGTTTCGCCCCCGGCACGCCACCATCTGGTCCTCCGCCAGTTGAATGGCCAGGTCCAGCGACGCCGGCCGGTGGCACTGGACCACTGTGCGGTGTTCTTCGGCAACCGCGCGGCGAGCTGTTCCAGCACCACACGGTCGATGATCTGGTCGACGTCGCTTCCCCTGGCCAACAGCCATTTGCGGCACGCGTCCCGGAGCTGTTGAGCCATCACGAAGGGCCGGCCATGTTCCCCCAGCTCCAGTGATCGGAAACGCTGATGGTGTTGTTCGGGGGTTCAGGCCGAACCGCTGGAGGATGGCTCGCTTGAGGTCGTCGTAGACCAGGAGGTTCTGAACTGGCAGCTGCTGTGCAGCCATCTGGGCCTCCCCTGACAGCAGCGGGATGAGGCGCACTGGCCAGTTCGTCCGGGGCCACCCACATGCCTCGGCGGTCCTCTCAAAGAGGTTGATGAAGGCCTCCGGATCATCCTGAGGGCTCAGTTTGTTCAATGGCAGGTGGGCTGGCAGGGCCGGGGCAGATGGACTTCCCCCAGCCCGAACCTCCCGGTCCATCCAGCTCCGGAACAGCTCGCGTTCCTCCTGGTGTGTCTGGACGAGGGCCCGGAATCGACGTTCCTGATCCTCCCTCATGTCCAGCAGCACTTGATGGTGCTCTTGATGGAGGCCCGCGAGCGAGTGGATGACCTCCGCAAACGGCGAACTTGACGGAGATGACATGATGGCAGCGGCATTATCACTTCCTTCCCGGGTTTCGGCATCAGTGTAGCAAATGTTTGTGGGTTGGGAAGAAGGAAGTGATTCAGGTGGGCGGTTGGAGACTCGCAGATCTTTTATTCATTCACTTAAAGTTAAACAAACACAAAAGTGGTGCTTCCAGTGCGTTCGCATTCTGCCCAGGGCATAAACTCAGTTATGCCGGTTCTCCTTCTCCGGCTAAGGAATGGCCACGAGTCCCCATCTCTCTCTCTCCTCCACGCTCTCCAGTCCTTTTATACGGTCTCTCCAGGCCAATTACTGCAATCAGACATAGGTGTTCATCATTTTACACTTGACCTACTTACTCACCGCTCGTCTCCCATCTCTTTCTCCCGCTGCAGACTTCGCTGAACCACGCCCCCCTCGCCACAATACTGTCACAGTCAGCCAACTGAAGGGGAATAGAGCTTGGACTACTCAAAGATAATTGGGGAGTGGAAAGGAAAATTCTAGGAAAAAGACTTAATGTGCTCAAATTCTGGAGAGACACATTGAGTTTGTATGTGAAGTCAAGCTTAATTACTGTAAAATCAAAGTGATTCTAAATTTGCATCCTGCAGTGACACATTCATTGTACCTTGAATTTAATTAGACCCTTAAAAATAAAGGCTCCAAAAGAGGTTTTTCACAGCAATGCCAAAGAAGAACCACTGGTTCCCAAAAGAACCTTTCAGTGAACCGTTCTTAAAACCATTTTTCTTTGTATGAATACCTTTTTACACTATAAAGAACCTTTTGTGGAATGGAAAGGTTCCATGGATGTTTAAAGTTCTTCATGGAAACGTCAATACCAATAAAGAACCTTTATTTTTAAGAGTGTACAGATGAAGAAAATACAATTGAAACCACAAAAAGCTCAAAACATTGATAAGAAATAAAAAAATGTAATTGACATTAATTGTATGGTCTTTCTTAGTGTGCGTGACAGTCATGTATGCTTGTTCTTGTGGAAATGGTTTTAAATCCATTCAAGTATGATTCAGCAGGAACACTGTAATCTTCTGTAAGAAAGCACAAGCTGGGCTGACGCTCAGGCTGTGTTACAGCATCTCAAATGCAAGCCAGCTGGAGCCCAGATTTCATTTGTAAAATCGTGCAATAAAGCATCAGGAACATATTTCAAGTCAATAATGAGAGAATTATTTCAAGATATGCACCAAAGACTAAAATTATTCCTCACATAAGCTCCTTTGTTTGTACTGGAGCTTGTGGGGTGTCATTTAGTTAGAAGAGAATGTGTTTTTGCAGACGGTTCGGTCTGAACATGTGTTGCTTATATTACCTTATTCAAATCACCACAATGCAACATTTACTCAGACACATAACCTAGTGATGTTGCCTCATGGTAACAAACTCAGGGTACCTTTTGAGTATTTATGCAACTTCAAGAAACATTTAAATATAAAGTTAACCTAGAAGCCAATTCTCTTAGATTCTGTCATTATACATTATGTTTTTAATAGTATTTGATTAATTATTTTTTTCAAATTGCACATTATGAACACTGAATTAAACCCATTATTTCAATTTATTTTAAAAGAATATGCATGCAATAGAGGGTTTTTACTAAGCCTTTGTTTGCACATTCCTATGGTTCACAGTGTTTTCTGCCTTTGGCACTTCACATCAAGTGTACTGTGACCAGGGCAGGTTTCTGCAACTCTGAGATAACTGCAGCACCTTATAGGGCAATAGTCCTGAGATTTCCCTTAAACCACTGATGGGGGTCAAAGCAAATGTTACAGGGGACACAAAATGTATTTGCATATACACGTTCTGTAAGACTTTTCTAGAAGAAATTAATACTCTTATTCAGCAATGATGCATGCAATTGATCAAAAGTGACAGTAAAGACAATGTTTCAATTCATCCTATTCCCAGAATTCTTTGATTTCATGGTTTTTACAAAAATATGAAGCAGTTCAACTGTTTTTGACATTGATAATAATAATAAATATTTTTTGAGCAGCAAAACAGCATATTAGAATGATTTCTGAAGGATCATGTGACACTGAAGACTGGAGTAATGATGCTGAAATTCAGCTTTGCATCACAGGAAGAAATTTCATTTTTAAATAAATTCAAATAGAAAAGAGTAATTTTAAATAGCAATAATATTATAGAGTGTTATTGCGTTTACTGTATTTTTGATTAAATCAATGCAGTCATGGTGAGCATACTGTAAGAGACTCCTTTCTAAAACATTACAAAATCTTACTGACCACAACCTTTTGAATGGTAGTGCATATTGTGCTGTGTAATGCAACGCCACTCATATTTTCAACTGCTCAAATACTTACTGGGACTATTGTACATGTAGTAGTCTTTTCCTAGTTTAATGCCAACAGTTTGTCTGCAAGCTCACACATTATTCCCAAAATTCACAGGTACACAATAAAAATTAGTTAATGCTCAGAAAGTATTAGCAACTGTTCCTTTCCCTCCCTGGCAACAGCAGTGGAAAAGTGAAGTCTTATATTCCACAGTTCATTCTAATTAACTGGAAGCCCAACAGCAGCATGCAGCTGGATGGCTATGGCGCAAAAATATTGGACATGTGTGAGATATTGGCTTATGTTCCTCTGTTGGACTGCATTTGCAGAACGGTTCCAACAACGGACCTTAAAAGGGCAACTAACTCCTGCAGACAAGCTGAGACAAGCTCTAAGAATATTACTTCAGTATATTTTAGGATATCAGACTAATCTGGGGAGCAAGTCATGAACGTGGACCAGTTTTGGAATGATTTTAGACTTGCATTAAAACATAAAGATGTCAGCATAGGAAAACACTGACAAAACGATGCACATATTTTAGATTTCAAGTATGCACATTTATGTACACTTAAAAATAAAGGTTCCAAAATGAGTTTTTTGTAGTGATGTCATAGAAGAACCTTTCAGTGAACAGTTCTCAAAAGAACCATTTTTCTTAGTGTGAAGAAGGTTTTAATGATCTAAAGACACTTTTTTTTCTTTTCTGAAGTGAAAACATTCTGCATGGAACCATCGATGCCAATAAGGAGCCTTTATTGAATGTACAAGCACAAAACAGAAATGGCAAAAATGGTAATTGCAGAAATTAGAAAGTAATCATTGATATGAAACCATATCAACCCAAAAAGCATTCCTCAGCATTAATTCAACCAAAAAAAAAAAAAAAAAAACATTTTGCAACAATATCTGACAGCAGAGTGTGTGAATGAAGCGGGCGAGTGATTGATGGGAGGGCGTAGGTCACTGATAGCAGCTTTTCTGCTGTCATACCTATGTTTACTATGCCAAACCCTGAGGGAGAAGGAATGAAAGAATCTGTCCCCTAGTCTCTGGATGTTACCCAACCTGCACTTCGAATCATTCCGACACACCCTCTGTTCTCATACGCTCACCTGAGGTTTACGGGCCACATTCACAGCAAGAAACAGAAGGACAATATAAGCATTCCACAAATGAAAAACATAAAAAATTATAATTGGCAGCTATTTAAATTATGTGCATGGTTTGACAAAATGTCAGGATGTGCAGAGATTCACAAAGGTTATGGTTTGTACAAACAGACACTTTGTTTCAACATAATCCCAATATAAACAATTGACTCAGTTATGACTCACAACATTCTACAGAATAAAAGAGTCGCTTTATGAACAAATGCCATGGACAGGTTCTCACAGTTGTCTTCTTTCTTCTTTCCGGTTAGAAGTAACTCTGGTTCATTCTGAATTGTGTTCACCGCAATTGTAGTCTTTGAATATTGTGTAGGTGTCCTATTATTAATAGGACTACAGTTATGTTGTTATAATTACAGACAATTCAGTTACAATAAAACAGATGAATATCTGAGATACCAATTTTGTATTTTTAGTTACATTTATACTGGTATCCTCTAAAACAAACCCAAACTTGGTCTTTGTAACAGTGTTAATTTCGTCGACGAATAATTTTCGTCATAATTTTGGTCTGACATTTTTTCACTGACGAAAACGTGACGATAACGAATTAAAAACAAATTTTGAATGACAAAAACTATGACGCAAATCTATTGAAGTTTTCTTTTAAACTGATATTAAGATGATTTTGGGAAGCGATCTTGTCAGAACTAATCTCCTGCATGGTTGGGAGGTTAGATCAGAGATTTGGTGAATCCGAAAATCAAATGGAGTAGGTACTACATTTGAATTTGAATTTACTTCACGATGGTTAAAAAAGTACATTCTATACAGTATGAATATGCGTAGTATGAATTAAATTTGGACGTACTACATCCGCCATGTTGTTACTGTCACATGACCTACTATTGTCACTTGTGTCGCTTCACGGCCATTCATAAATCCTCTCCCGTGGCCTCATGGGATAGTAAAGTGTCCATTGTATGCACAATTTAGAATCCGGGTGGAAGAATAGGTCATCCGGTTACATTTCACCTACTGTTTTTCGAATACTATGATTTTGGACATACTACTTGCCTCACATAATAATTTTGCATACTATATAGTAGGGAAGTATGTGATTTCAGACACAGCAAATGTCTTACTATTGGTAGATGAGAGGGTCTGTATTATTTACTATTGGAGAAAGCATAACGGTCAAATTGGATCGCGTGTGCCTTGATAACCAATAACATTGTAGCCTTGACGTAATTGAATTTCAGTCAGAGTTGACACTCAATCGCCATTTATGGATACCCACCTGTTGCAAAAAGTCTGTGACTTCTCTTATAAAACAACTTTTTTTTTTGGTGTCAACTCTAAATATAGTTCAATCCAAGACTGTTGTTGAGTGTAAAACAAGCAACTGAAGCAATTGATGAAGAATTTTGGAAGAAATAGTGCAGCACCTAAAATCATCAACCTGCCATCTTGACACACTTCCCACATATTTTTTCAAAAGGGTGCTTAACTGTTTGAAAGCAGATCTCTTAGAAGTGGTTAATGCCTCACTTCTTTCTGGGATGTTTCTAAACTCCCTGAAAACTGCAGTTGTTAAGCCCCTTCTGAAAAAGAGCAATCTTGATAACAACATTTTGAGCAATTATAGACCAATATCAAATCTTCCTTTTATAGGCAAGATTATTGAAAAGGTAGTTTTTAATCAGCTGAACAAATACTTAAACTCAAATGGATACCTAGACAATTTTCAATCTGGTTTCCGACCGCATCACAGCACAGAGACAGCGCTCATTAAGATAATAAATTATATTCGGCAAAATATCAGTGCTGGTACTAGTAGATCTCAGTGCTGCATTTGACACTGTCGATCATAACATACTTCTAGAGAGACTGAAAAACTGGGTTGGGCTTTCTGGGATGGTACTTAAATGGTTCAGGTCATACTTAGAAGGGAGAGGTTATTATGTGAGTATAGGAGAGCATAAGTCTAAGTGGACGTCCATGACATGCGGAGTCCCACAAGGCTCAATTGTTGCACCACTCTTGTTTAGCCTGTATATGCTCCCACTAAGTCAAATAATGAGAAAGAACCAAATTGCCTATCACAGCTATGTTGATGATACCCAGATTTACCTAGCCTTATCTCCAAATGACTACAGCCCCATTGACTCCCTCTGCCAATGCACTGATGAAATTAACAGTTGGATGTGCCAAAAAAAAATTCAGTTAAACAAGGAGAAAACTGAAGTCATTGCATTTGGAAACAAAGATGAAGTTCTCAAGGTGAATGCATACCTTGACTCCAGGGGTCAAACAACTAAAAATCAAGTCAGGAATCTCGTTGTGATTTTGGAGACAGACCTTAGTTTCAGTAGTCATGTCAAAGCCCTAACTAAATCAGTATATTATCATCTCAAAAACATTGCAAGAATGAGATGTTTTGTTTCCAGTCAAAACTTGGAGAAACTTGTTCATGCCTTTGTCACCAGCACGGTAGACTATTGTAATGGTCTCCTCACCGGCCTTCCCAAGAAGACCATTAGACAGCTGCAGCTCATCCAGAACGCTGCTGCCAGAATTCTGACAAGAACCAGAAGATCTGAGCATATCACACCAGTCCTCAGGTCCTTACACTGGCTTCCAGTTACATTTAGGATTGATTTTAAAGTACTTTTACTTGTTTATAAATCACTCAATGGCCTAGGACCTAAATACATTGCAGATATGTTCACTGAATATAAACCTAACCGACCACTCACATCATTAGGATCACGTCAGTTAGAAATACCAAGGGTTCACACAAAACAAGGGGAATCTGCTTTTAGCTATTTTGCCGCCCGCAGCTGGAACCAGCTTCCAGAAGAGATCAGGTGTGCTAAGACCTTAGTCACATCTAATTCTAGACTAAAAGCTTTTCTGTTTAGCTGTGCATTTATTGAATGAGCACTGTGCAATGTCCGAACTGATTGCACTGTATTTTATGTATGTATAATCATTTTCTATTTTTAACTGTCTTAAATTCATTTTCAATCCATTTTTAAATCATCTTCAAAGTTTTAAAATTCCTTGTTTTATTTTTGTGCTTATAATTTTTTTTTATGATTAGTTTACTTTCTTTTATGTAAAGCACTTTGAATTACCATTGTGTACGAAATGTGCTATATAAATAAACTTGCCTTGCCTTAAAACATGTTTAAGATTAGTCGATAGACAGACAGCGCAGGACTACTGGCTTCAGTTCTCTTTCGCGTCTTATCGCACATGAACGGAGGAATGCACGCAAAATAATGTCAAATTGTCCTTTTTGACGAGTATTCACGTAAACACTCTCGGTTACGTCTTGAGTGAACGTAAACAGTTGGAGAATGTCGGATGTGTATCAGTATATTACATCCGTGCATTCGTTTTTAAAGGGACAGCGGCCTAATTTAGTTGCTGTTGTCTGTGTCATTAATGTTAATCAAGCAACAAAAGAAAGAAAGAAAATCACTCTCTGCTAAAGAGAAGTGGTTTTAATTTAATATAAAGGCATGTTGTGTGTCACAGCAGTTAAATCTGTGACTATATTGCATGTTCAAACTTTAATATCATTCATATTACCAGGTTAATAAATGTTTTCTCCAGGAATATATTTTAGAGAAATGCTTAATAAATGCATTACACTGTAACTAAACCTATTAGATTTTAGTTAGCTACAATCTTATGATATTTAGTCGACTTAAACTACACTAAAACAATTCAGCAAGTGACTAAAATATCACTAAAACTAAATGGCATTTTAGTCAAAAGACTATGACTAAAAGTAAATCAAAATTTGCTGTCAAAAGGAACACTGCTTGGTAAACTAATCTTGTAATATCCTGTTTAATAGCATCATGGTAATTTGGTTCTGACTGGTGAATTTAACCCTGTTTACACCAACACAGGGTCACAACTTTGGTCATTATCAGTTTGCTTGTTTATATTGAACAAGTCTATGTAAAATATCAATACTCTTGAGGAGGAAACATGCAGCAAGGGTTAAACTCCAGATTTGTGCCTGTACGCCTCAGTAATGTGAGCTTCGGTGGGTGGAGTGGGGTGGGGATTGGGTGGTCCAATAAAACTAAAGCAAACTGAAATCTCTGTTCAAAAAGCCCCGTACTCTCAATGCTTTAAGACTTACGTAATAGGTTACAGATGAAAAGCTCTTTAAACTTAAGAATAAAAATCAAGGAATTTAGTGTCTTTTCCCCTTAAACTCAGACGTCATGTGGAAAGACAGAAAACATCTAAATACTTGTTGAAACATTCTTGCTAACTTTATGTAACCAAGAATTATTTAAGATTACTGTTATTGGAAGGCACACTTTTGTCAATGCAACACACCCAAACCTCTTCTTTGGTTAATGATATGGTGGTTTCTCACAAGCACGAGTGTTAATGAACCTCTTGACAAGAACACATTTTCCCATTCAGCGACGCCATCAATTTCTGAAAACCACATAAAAACAAAAACTCCCAGCGCAGTCAGAAGGATCAGGTGAAAAGGGAAGATCCTCATTGGTTGAGGGCGAGCAGAAGACTGCATGATGGGCCTGTGCTAGCCTTTGTTTGCACATTCCTGATATGTGTCTTCAGTGCCTCATAGTCAAGACATTCTGACAGACAAATAACACTGAAACAAACGTCTCAACAAGGATTTTAAGTCATAATGTGTAAGGAAAATGTATAGTTTAGTTAAGGTGGCTTCCCACAAATTCCACACAGTTTTTTATCCATTTTAAATCACCTTTTGGCCTTTGACGTACATTAAAAACAATGCTGCAGAAACAAATTTCACTTAGCAATTGCTAGTAAATTTAGCAAAGAAAGACATGTCAGGTAACACACTGAATTAAACATTAAAGTTTGAAGTAGAAAGACTGAAATTATATTTCCCCGTAAAACTTACTCAAGTAATCTTGGTTTTATTTACAACTTTGAAAAATTATTTTTTACAGTCTATATTCCATTTAGTGTCTGGATATATTGTGAGGTCATTATATCTGCATGTACAATAACTTTAGAAAAGGTTCCAATTAAAGAAGTATTTTGTAGATCTCTATCTTCTGCTGTCATGCCTATGTTTACTATGCCAAACCCTGAGGGAGAAGGAATGAAAGAATCTGTCCCCTAGTCTCTGGATGTTACCCAACCTGCACTTCGAATCATTCCGACACACCCTCTGTTCTCAAACGCTCACCTGATGTTCACGGGCCACATTCACAGCAAGAAACAGAGGGACAATATAAGCATTCCATAAATGAAAAACATAAAATAAGATTATTGGCAGCTATTTAAATTCTGTCTACTGCATGGTTTGACAAACAGTCGGGATGTGCAGAGATTCACAAAGGTTATGGTTTGTACAAACAGACACTTTGTTTCAACATAATCCCATTGTAGTAAACAAATGACTCAATTATGACTCACAACATCCTGCAGAATAAAAGAGTCACTTTATGAACAAATGCCATTGACAGGTTCTCACAGGTGTCTTTTTAGATTTTTTTTTTTTATCTTCTTTCCGGTTAGAAGCAACTCTGATTCATTCTGAATTGTATTCACCGCAATTGTAGTCTTTGAATATTGTGTAGGTGTCCTATTGTTAATAGTACTACAGTTATGTTGTTATAATTACAACCAATTCAGTTACAATAAAACAGATGAATATCTGAGATACCAATTTTGTATTTTAGTTACATTTATACTGGTATCCTCTAAAACAAACCCAAACTTGGTCTTTGTAACAGTGTTAATTTCGTCGACGAATAATTTTCGTCATAATTTTGGTCTGACATTTTTTCACTGACGAAAACGTGACGATAACGAATTAAAAACTAATTTTGAATGAAAAAAAACTATGACGAAAATCTATTAACGTTTTCTTCAACGAATAAAAACGAGCCAAAAACATTAGGGAGGGATGATTTTGGGAAGAGATCCTGTCAGAACTAATCTCCTGCATGGTTGGGAGGTTAGATCAGAGATTTGGTGAATCCGAAAATCAAATGGAGTAGGTACTACATTTGAATTTGAATTTGAATTTACTTCACGATGGTTAAAAAAGTACATTCTATACAGTATGAATATGCGTAGTATGAATTAAATTTGGACGTACTACATCCGCCATGTTGTTACTGTCACATGACCTACTAGCGTCAGTTGTGTCACTTCACGTCCATTCATAAATCCTCTCCCGTGGCCTCATGGGATAGTAAAGTGTCCATCGTATGCGCAATTCAGAATCCGGGACGGAAGAATAGGTCATACGGGTACACTGTAAAAAAAAACTGTACAAATGTTACAGTAAAAACCTGTTAAATGGTTAATGGTAAATTCCCTTACTATATACGGTGAAAAACTGCATTGGACATTACATGTATTGGACATTAATTTTACGGTAGTATACCATTTTTGTAAGTGAAAAAGACAGTATAATTGACAGTGAATAACCGTAAATTGACATTCCCAGAATTTCCTGCGTTTAATTTCAAATTTGATTTTTGTTGAAATAACTATGTTTCTTCTTAGTTTTGTCTTATCAGTTTTGTATATTAGGGTTGTGTGTTACACCTATGTTGTTAAATGAATGTTTATTGCATTATTTTAGTTTCATGTGTGTTACCATGATGGTGTTTAGTGTCTGTGTGAATGACACTGTGCACCTTCTATATATGTTAATATTTAAAAGCTGCTTGTGATGGGCTTTGGTTCATCATGTGACTTTCTCATCACCACCTGCATTTGATGATAATCAGTGTATTACAAATGTACAAAACAGATTTCAATACTTCAATAGGTTGGTATATTAACATTATATCAGTTAATGAAATTACAGTATTTAACTGTAAATGTAAGTTAAAACCGTAAAATCAAAAGACTATGACTAAAACTAAATCAAGATTTGCTGTCAAAAGGAACACTGCTTGGTAAACTAATCTTGTAATATCCTGTTTAATAGCATCATGGTAATTTGGTTCTGATTGGTGAATTTAACCCTGTTTACACCAACACCGGGTCACGACCTTGGTCATTATCAGTTTGCTTGTAAAATATCAATACTCTTGAGGAGGAAACATGCAGCAAGGGTTAAACTCCAGATTTGTGCCTGTACGCCTCAGTAATGTGAGCTTCGGTGGGTGGAGTGGGGTGGGGATTGGGTGGTCCAATAAAACTAAAGCAAACTGAAATATCTGTTCAAAACGCCCCGTACTCTCAATGCTTTAAGACTTACGTAATAGGTTACAGATGAAAAGCTCTTTAAACTTAAGAATAAAAATCAAGGAATTTAGTGTCTTTTCCCCTTAAACTCAGACGTCATGGGGAAAGACAGAAAACATCTAAATACTTGTTGAAACATTCTTGCTAACTTTATGTAACCAAGAATTATTTAAGATTACTGTTATTGGAAGGCACACTTTTGTCAATGAAACACACCCAAACCTCCTCTTTGGTTAATGATATGGTGGTTTCTCACAAGCACGAGTGTTAATGAACCTCTTGACAAACACACATTTTCCCATTCAGCGATGCCATCAATTTCTGAAAACCACATAAAAACAAAAACTCCCAGCGCAGTCAGAAGGATCAGGTGAAAAGGGAAGATCCTCATTGGTTGAGGGCGAGCAGAAGACTGCATGATGGGCCTGTGCTAGCCTTTGTTTGCACATTCCTGATATGTGTCTTCGGTGCCTCATAGTCAAGACATTCTGACAGACAAATAACACTGAAACAAACATCTCAACAAGGATTTTAAGTCATAATGTGTAAGGAAAATGTATAGTTTAGTTAAGGTGGCTTACCACAAATTCCACACAGTTTTTTAACCATTTTAAATCACCTTTTGGCCTTTGATGTATATTAAAAACAATGCTGCAGAAACAAATTTCACTTAGAAATTGCTAGTAAATTTGGCAAACAAAGACATTGCAAGTAACACATTGAATTAAACATTACATTTTGAAGTAGAAAGACTGAAATGGTATTTCCTCGTAAAACTCACTCCAGTAATCTTGGTTTTTTATATACAACTCTGAAAAAAAAATTTTTA
The DNA here is from genome assembly GCF_001515645.1 of Sinocyclocheilus grahami. Classification (NCBI taxonomy): domain Eukaryota; kingdom Metazoa; phylum Chordata; class Actinopteri; order Cypriniformes; family Cyprinidae; genus Sinocyclocheilus; species Sinocyclocheilus grahami. The sequence continues at coordinate 445,347 of NW_015506033.1, read as the reverse complement.
CAGTCTATATTCCATTTAGTCTCTGGATTAATTGTGAGGTCATTAAACCTGCATGTACAATAACTTTAGAAAAGGTTCCAATTAAAGTAGTATTTTGTAGATCTCTATGTCTGCACCTATGTATGTATACTAATATAGCAAAAAAAATATCTTAAATGTAAAAAAACAACTTTATGTTATAGAAACTGATCAAACTGACAGCAAAAATATAATGCATTCTACTTGAAGCAAAGATCAGCACTTTTCGACCAAATAGTTGGAACACATGTGCCCTTACAAAACTATACTTAAATAATCATGTTATTGCACTCATACACTCTAAAAAATGCTGGGTTGTTTCAACCCAACTTTGGGTCAAATATGGACTAACCCAACTGTTGGGTTAAATTTTTACATTACATTTTTAACCCAAAAGTTGGGTTAGTCCATATTTGACGCAAAGTTGGGTTGAAACAACCCAGCATTTTTTAGAGTGTAAGAAGAACAAAATAATTTCTCAAGATCACTTATGAATGAGCGATTGATAGGAGGGCGGAGTGCACTGCTAGCACAGTTTCCCTCATAGTTGCGTATACTTGTCAAACCCTGAGGGAGAAAAATGAAGAAATCTGTCCCCTTGTTAGTCTCTAGATGTTACCTAACCTGCGCTTTGTATTGGTCTGACACACCCTTTGTCCTCAAATGCTTTCCTGGTTCAGGCTCACAAAGCGTCGTATTCACTGTAAGGCTTGGCACAATAGTGCTGCAATAAAAATCTAAATAGAAGGCAAAGAAAGAAAGATTGATTGAAACGCATTCAAAATGCATGCTTTTGTTCAGAGGAAACAAAGAAAAACAAATGCTGCACAGCGAGATATAAAACTATAAACTTATTTTTTTGTCGTTTGACTATGCGAGTCATGTTTAGATTATTTAATTAATGCAATACAAAAGATTGTTAATATTTGTATTGCATTAACAATCCAAATATATGACTCACAAAGTGCAATATATTACAACCATCGCAACATTTTGCAAACACAACACTGAATAAAATTTCACAGGTGTTTCTCCTGTGCATTATGACTATTATAACTAACTTATGTTTACATAAATATTTAATTGTACAGAACAACTACAAAGGAATAAGTCCTATTTACCAGCTGCACACAACCAGCTTTGAATAATTCAGAGAGGAATGACAAATTACTGAAGTGTTAATATGCACATAATTACTATGTTGCACTTAATAGGGAGCAGGCATTCGACTTTAGAGTTTATTTGTCTCAGTTCACGCAACTTTATGTCACGCTCCTCTATTTGTCATGCTAAATGTGCTAGCCTACCATAAAACAATATATCATCCAATAAGCACTTTGCTTGTTTACAGTAAGCGAGTGTTTGTAAAATATAAATAGCCCTGCAGTGAAGCGTAAAACTGTGGTTTCTGGCATGTAAGCTGAAATAATGTGAGCCAGAATGGGTGGAGCAGAAGTTTGGGAGCGGAAAGCCATGCAGACCAACTTAGGCAATGCACTTCAAAACCTCTCAACCTCATTTCAAAACCTATTCGTAAAACAACTGAATTAGATAAGATCCAGTTGCTTGAGTTAGTTTTTTTGTTTAGGAATTATTCAATGCATCAAGCATGATGATTATCAAATAATAAAGAGTTAAAAATGCTTCTGAATCTGTTCACTCACAGTCTCTTCTCCTGCTCAGTTTTTATACAAGGCGTTTCATATCCAACTTTTATTTCTTCACTATAAAACACTCCCTGCTATCAGCCGAAGCTTAATTATTAAAGGGGTGTCTTGTTCTCATGTCAGGCCATCAAAATTTACTGTCTTAACGCCTGTGCTAAAAGTTATTCCCTTTTGTTCTGGTTGCTAGTCTTTGTTTTTGTACTTTGTTCTTGTCACCAAGGCAACAACATTAGGGCTTGCCTTTATACTCTATACAAGCATAGTGTAAAGAATGATTTCATCCTAACAAAATGCATCACTTGAGATGAATAAATAACTGGGTTTTGAATGCTTGTAAAATTTTATTTTTTTTAAATAATAAAGATATTAAACATTCTATTCTATATTCTTATATGTACATAGGATAAAGCTTATTTTCCAATAAAAAGTTATGAAATGTTCTATTCCATATTTGTGTTTGTATATAACTGACACAGTAACCTTTGCTTTGCTGCAGCTTGTTTTCTGGGTGTGTCTCAGTATTGGCACCCTGAGGGCAGACACTCTTACTTTCTAGTTCTTGAATAGTCAATATTTCCTATAAAGTTATCTTATAACTCATCCTTTTAAAACCACTACACACCAAAAAGGGTGGAATTTGAGTGCACAAATGGTCTCTCAAATAAGCGATTAGACCAAGAACAGTGCTGTGCGAATCAAAAACGTATGCATACTGTTTTGGTACCGAGTCATATTCAAACATACAGTTGGCTGAATGCTGTGTGAGTGTGTGTGACCATGTTTGTTTGCCTTGTGTTTGGAGAGCGAGGTAGTTGTTTCTCACTCCACCTCCTTGGCTAACCATCGTTCCCTCCCTCGTTTATCCACATAAAAGGATCACGGGTCATCTGTTCCTCACTTCTCACTCTCTCCAGTCAGAGAACAGAACAACAAGCCTCCTCTACAATCATGTCTTCTTCATACGCTCGTAGTTACATGTCCTCTGGAGGATCCAAGGGAGGATCCCGCTTATCCATGTCCGGTGGTGGTGGTGGAGGTAGTCGTACATCTGGCATGTATGCAGGCAGCATGCACGGGGGAGCTGGAGGATATGGGACACGTATCTCAAGCAGCTCTTCTTCTCTTGCCTTCTCTGCTGGAGGTGGTGGCGGCTATGGAGGTGGTGCTGGTTTTGGTGGCGGTGCTGGTTTTGGTGGTGGTGCTGGCTTCAACCAGTCTGATTCCTTTGATGTGTCCGCAAATGAGAAAGCCACCATGCAAAACCTCAATGACCGTCTGGCCTCCTACCTGGAGAAGGTGCGCTCCCTTGAGAAGGCCAATGCTGATCTTGAGCTGAAGATCCGGCAGTTCCTGGAGAGCAAAACATCCCCCTCTGCTCGTGACTACAGTGCCTATTATGCTACGATCAGTGACCTCCAGAACAAAGTATGTGGTATTGTCAGAAAGAAAAAAGTAAACAGTATTTGTAACTACTGATATATATTTTTGTTAGCTTATCTTCATATGAATACTGTGCTATATGATATAACCATATAATTTTTGTATATAAACATATGGAGATGGATGTAATTAGGACAAATAAGAGATACCACTAAACTCATATAATTCCCAAGAGATATCTTAATTGTATAATATTACTGTTTCCTGAAGATCCAGGATGCCACTCGTATTAATGGAGGCATCTATCTCAGCATTGACAACGCCAAGCTGGCCGCAGATGACTTCAGGGTCAAGTAAGTCCACATAACTAAGAGAATAGCTTACTATAAACATCTAAAATGGGCCTAAGTGTTTACTTAAGGGTTTGATTTCTGCGCAGATATGAGAATGAGCTGAGCATGAGGCAGTCTGTAGAGGCAGACATTGCTGGCCTGAGGAGGGTGCTGGATGAGCTGACAATGTCCAGATCTGACCTGGAGATGCAGATTGAGGGTCTAAAAGAAGAGCTGATCTTCCTCAAGAAGAACCACGAGGAGGTAAGTTGGTGCTTGATTGATAGTCTTCAATAAACCCGTTATTCTTCCTGATGAGGGACATGCTCAGTGGTTTGTTATTGCGTCTTTAGGAACTCTTGGCAGCGCGCGCACAGATGAGCGGACAAGTCAACGTAGAGGTTGACGCGGCACCACAGGAAGACCTGACAAAGATCATGGCTGAAATCCGTGACCAATATGAGGCTGTTGCTAACAAGAACCGCAAAGAACTTGAGGCCTGGTTCCAGGCTAAGGTAAAATGACATTGGTTTGTCTTAAGAAACCAAAACCAAATCAAAACTAAGTGACTTATCTGACTGCTTTCTTGTGCTTTCACAGTCCGAAAACCTCAACAAAGAAGTCGCTGTGAGTACAGAAACCCTTCAGACATCCAAAACAGAAATCACAGAGCTTAAACGCACACTCCAGAGTCTTGAAATCGAGCTACAATCACAACTCAGCATGGTAAGTAGGTCACCAGGTCAATCTTGTTTTTGCTGTTTTGATACATCACACGGCCTTTAGAATAATGACTTTCCCCTCAACAGAAAGCGTCATTGGAAGGCACTTTGGCAGACACACAGGCCCGGTACTCCTCCATGTTAAATGGTTACCAAATGCAAGTGACCAGCATGGAGCAGCAGCTGGTGCAGCTTCGTGGCGATCTGGAGCGTCAACGGCAAGAGTATCAGATGCTTCTGGACATCAAGACCAGACTGGAGATGGAGATTGCAGAGTATAGAAGACTGCTGGATGGAGAGGCTTCTGGGTGAGACATTAACATTAAGACATTTATGTCCTGATTTGTGAGATTAAGATTCTGAGTAGTCTATAAATTTATGTTTTTCCCCATCCTCAGAAGTGTTCAAACCACACAATCCTCATCCACAAGCTCAACTACACGCAAAGTGGTCACCATTGTAGAGGAGGTGAAGGACGGAAAAGTGATCTCCTCCACCCAGGCAGTGACCAAGTCCAAGTGAGATTTCAAACAAGAACAACCAGCCTAAGAACACTCGAGATGAAGCAACCCAACTCAGAGTGATGAAAAATCAATAAACTGGTTTAAATGTACTTTTGTGTTTGAGTCTTATTTTGCTCTCAGATGTTTTAATGTGAAACACATTAATTATTTGAAGGTATCGGAAATGTTATTTGCCCCATTCCAAAAATTTGCTTCACCAGGAATGTTTGCCTTGCTTTTTTATGCTAAGATAAAAGAAAATGAAGCTAAATTAAGCTAATTAAATACATAATACACAGATATACTACTTTCTACTCATCAAAGAATTCTGGAAAAATTAAGCAATGCTTCCAACAATGATAATAAGAAATGTTTCTTGAGCACCAAATCAGCATATCAGAATGATTTCTGAAGGATCGTGTGACACTGAAGACTGGTGTAATGACTAATGGCTAAAATTGAAATCAGTTATTGTAAATTGTAATAATATTTCAAAATAATAATGTTTTACCATATTTTGATCAAATGAATAGCCTTGGGGAACATAAAAGTCTTCTTTCAAAAATGTTAAACCAAAATAAAAACGTACCGATCCCAAACTTTTGAACAGCAGTGTGCTTATTAGTTACATTAAAAAACAAACCAACAAAAAATGTGTGTGAAAGTGTGCAGATCCAGTCCCCCATTTCAATACAAATGACAGTTTTACACTTTTTTTCATTAATACACTGCCTATCAATAATTTATATATGTATATATATATATATATATTTAAATATATATATATAAAAAAACAGTGTGAATTGTGTTAACAGAAAGTCCACTTATATTATCAATGCACTCAATGTTTTACATAAACTATAGCTTTTGGGCTACTATGGACAGTACACTTACATGCCTTTGTACCTTATCTACCCCTAAATAAGGTGTGTATACAGTAAGAAATATGCACCTTTTAGGGGTAGTTAAGGTACAAAAATAGAAACACAACTTCTGCACATTTATGCAGTGCAGGTAGGTATTTTATGTAAGGTTACGTTGGGTTTTAACATTCTCAACACAGACATTTTCATTTCAATCCAATGAGAAACTGACCTACAAATCAATCTTATCTGTAGATATCTATCTATCTATCTATCTATCTATCTATCTATCTATCTATCTATCTATCTATCTATCTGATCTTATCTGTATATCTGCATGCATTAGACCACTGGGTTAGGATGAAGGCAACCTTTGGCATTATAGAGAAGAGGTTTACCTTTGTTTTAGCCCCGCTGATTTATTCAGCGTCTTTTTGGGGGAGCCACCTGATTCTTCAATTTCAGTATGCTTTTGTAGAGTTTGATGCAGGGTTCAGTTTGCGAGATGATTGCAGCTGTGCATTTACATCTTCAACTGCCTCAGAATCCACAATGTGTGCTCATCATATTCGTCAAATATCAACATATTAAAGACATTAACCATGCAGCCATATCACCCTGCAGCCCAAGACTGGTCGCCCACTGAAGCTAAGCAGGGTTGAGCCTGGTCAGTACCTGGATGGGACACCACCTGGGAAAACTAGGTTGCTGCTGGAAGAGGTGCTAGGGAGGCCAGCAGGGGGTGCTCACCCTGTGGTCTGTGTGGGTCCTAACGTCCTAGTGTAGTGACGGGGACACTATACTGACAAAAAGCACCATCTTTCAGATGAGACGTTAAACCGAGGTCCTGACTCTCTGTGGTCATTAAAAACCCCAGGATGTCCTTCGAAAAAGAGTAGGGGTGTAACCCCGGCATCCTGACCAAATTCACCCATTGGCCTCTGACCATCATGGCCTCCTAAACATCCCCATATCTGCTGATTGGCTTCATCACTCTGTCTCCTCTCCACCAATAAGCTGGTGTGTGGTGGACGTTCTGGCGCAATATGGCTGCTGTCGCATCATCCAGGTGGATGCTGCACACTGGTGGTGGTTGAGGAGATTCCCCCCTTCTATGTAAAGTGCTATATATATATGTAAGGAATGATTATTATTATTATTAATAAAGAAAAAAGACATAAATAAATACAGTAGATACTGACCCCTGTGTGGGACCAGCACCCTGGATATAATCCATAATGGTAATCCTACTCTGCCACAGTGTAGTCTGGACTCGCTTTCCTCCAGTTTTGTTTATTCCACACTTTCCCATTTGTTGCACATGATATGTTTGTAATAGCCACAAAAGAAGAAAAAAGAAGTACTATGAACTATATTTTTGGATATTTTAGTCTTTTGCTGTTGCAATCTCTTGGTGCTGGCCTTACATCTTACAACAATGAAAGCCTAGCTTAGTCTACAAACCCTAGGGCTTGTCGGGGCTAATGCATTACACTTGAGAAGTTACATTTTACATGATTATATTAGGCTTGTGACCACAATAACCCATAAATGTCAGCAAAGACCACATCAATCAGATAAGGCCTCAGCAGATACTAAGCGAAGACTGCAACGAGATGAGGTTCCTTGCCGCTGTTGCCTTTGACTTGCTTAGTTGGGGGACACTTAGTACTCAGCAATATGATTGATATGACTGCACTGATACTATCAGATGAGAAGAAAACTTGAATTGAACTAAGTTGAATGACGTCACTGTCCTCTGTAGATCTGCTTTAGAGCTGAATCACTTCTTGTAACATTGACAGTGTTATCCAACTGAATTGAAGCAACATTAAACTTCAGCTGAATAACACCATTGCTGGCTTCTGTTGAGCTACTTAGCTGAATAGAACTCGTTTCAAAACTGATGAACTTTATACCCTTATTCAACTGATCTGAACCAACACTGAACTGACTGGTGCCCAATAGTGACACTGGTGTCTTTTAGAGCTGCTTTACAGAAGAATCGGAAATGTCTAATTGTCGCAGCCATATCACCCTGCAGCCCAAGACTGGTCGCCCACTGAAGCTAAGCAGGGTTGAGCCTGGTCAGTACCTGGATGGGACACCACCTGGGAAAACTAGGTTGCTGCTGGAAGAGGTGCTAGGGAGGCCAGCAGGGGGTGCTCACCCTGTGGTCTGTGTGGGTCCTAACGTCCTAGTGTAGTGACGGGGACACTATACTGACAAAAAGCACCATCTTTCAGATGAGACGTTAAACCGAGGTCCTGACTCTCTGTGGTCATTAAAAACCCCAGGATGTCCTTCGAAAAAGAGTAGGGGTGTAACCCCGGCATCCTGACCAAATTCACCCATTGGCCTCTGACCATCATGGCCTCCTAAACATCCCCATATCTGCTGATTGGCTTCATCACTCTGTCTCCTCTCCACCAATAAGCTGGTGTGTGGTGGACGTTCTGGCGCAATATGGCTGCTGTCGCATCATCCAGGTGGATGCTGCACACTGGTGGTGGTTGAGGAGATTCCCCCCTTCTATGTAAAGTGCTATATATATATGTAAGGAATGATTATTATTATTATTAATAAAGAAAAAAGACATAAATAAATACAGTAGATACTGACCCCTGTGTGGGACCAGCACCCTGGATATAATCCATAATGGTAATCCTACTCTGCCACAGTGTAGTCTGGACTCGCTTTCCTCCAGTTTTGTTTATTCCACACTTTCCCATTTGTTGCACATGATATGTTTGTAATAGCCACAAAAGAAGAAAAAAGAAGTACTATGAACTATATTTTTGGATATTTTAGTCTTTTGCTGTTGCAATCTCTTGGTGCTGGCCTTACATCTTACAACAATGAAAGCCTAGCTTAGTCTACAAACCCTAGGGCTTGTCGGGGCTAATGCATTACACTTGAGAAGTTACATTTTACATGATTATATTAGGCTTGTGACCACAATAACCCATAAATGTCAGCAAAGACCACATCAATCAGATAAGGCCTCAGCAGATACTAAGCGAAGACTGCAACGAGATGAGGTTCCTTGCCGCTGTTGCCTTTGACTTGCTTAGTTGGGGGACACTTAGTACTCAGCAATATGATTGATATGACTGCACTGATACTATCAGATGAGAAGAAAACTTGAATTGAACTAAGTTGAATGACGTCACTGTCCTCTGTAGATCTGCTTTAGAGCTGAATCACTTCTTGTAACATTGACAGTGTTATCCAACTGAATTGAAGCAACATTAAACTTCAGCTGAATAACACCATTGCTGGCTTCTGTTGAGCTACTTAGCTGAATAGAACTCGTTTCAAAACTGATGAACTTTATACCCTTATTCAACTGATCTGAACCAACACTGAACTGACTGGTGCCCAATAGTGACACTGGTGTCTTTTAGAGCTGCTTTACAGAAGAATCGGAAATGTCTAATTGTCCCTGGACGTTTATGTTGAAGTGTTTCCCGTGCCATGTCTGTAGTCAGTTTGTAGTTTTCGCCCTTGATTAGTCTCAGGTGTCTCTAGTGAAGCTTGTTCTCCCTTGTGTATGGCTGTGTCCCAAAGGTGAAAAATGCTGCCTTCGGAGGATGCATTCCAAAGTAGGAAGACATCAAGACACGTCGAAATCCAAAGTCAGCTTTACTTACTGTCTCCTGAGATGCCGTCATCTGATCAATTTTTGAAGGCAGCATAGATGTTATCCTTCGCTGCCTTTGATATCCCACAATCCTGTGTGTGCCATTCCATGATAGATGAGCTAAAAAATAAAGATGAATGTTGTGGTTGGTGGTCAGTTTGTGTAAATGTTTCTGATAAACCCTTTTTCCACTTTTAATGTTATTTGTAACGAGAAATTGCTATTATAGTAACATTTACTTACCAAAGCTCGCTTTGTTGTATTTTGTTGTAGATCAGGGGTTCTCAATTCCAGTCCTCGTGACCCACCGCTCTGCACATTTTGTGTGCAGTTGCTGCCTTAACATTTTGTTAAATCAACTTCAAAGTACAAGTCATTTCAAATCCCTATTTTAAAGGGTGCATCGGATGCCCATTTTCCACAAGTTGATATGATTCTTTAGGGTCTTAATGAAAAGTCTATAACATACTTTGGTTAAAAAACACGCTTTTTACACTGTCAAAATCAACTCTGATTTCAGCCCGCTGTTCTAGTCCATGTTGCTTTAAATGCTAATGAGCTCTTCTGACCCTGCCCCTCTCTTCCGTGGGGTGACGAGCAGACTGTAAACTTCAGCCGAGAAATTGGCTAACTAGCACGTTATTATGAAAGGTGATTTGCTAAGATTCATAAAAAACCCTTATACTCACTTCTTCTGTAGATGAAGCTGGATCACGAATGATTCGCACGAACGTAAACGCATTTAGGCAGATCGGGATTGGCGGATCCCCTTCAAAAACTAAAGTAACGTTAATCCACTGCGTCTTCAGCGGCTCAGATGTCGGGATTAAATGACGACTGCTTTATTCATTATTACATCCAACAACAAAACACCTCAATCGCTTAGGAGACATTCTTGTCTTCCCCTGCACCGGAGTCGACACAATGGCGGACAGCTCACTCAGGGCGGGTCGAAGGTTAGACGGCCTTGTCAATCAACTATCGTGGGATCGGCCTGTGCAGAACTACGTCACTCTGACAGGAATCTCAGAACAGCCTGATTTGAGAAAGGGGATTTAAAAAAAAAACACTGGGTGGATTTTTATCATTATAGGGTGGATGTGTACACACACTTCCAACACACATTTATGTTCAAACAACAACAAAAGTGAATTTTGCATCCGATGACCCCTATAAATCTTGGCTAGTGCTGAACTGCTCTCTTTACGTTAAGTTGACTTTACAATATTTGCAGTTTCAACTTTTTAAATTAATTTCAAATTTTTTAAATGAACTTTCTAGTTATGATAATGTAAACTTTATTTTAGAGATACAGATAAAAATGTACAACATTTGTTTGAAGCAACACAAGCGTCCATTATCCATGAGCCTTTAAAATCAGAAAATAACCTACCTGTAAAAACAGTGTTGCAGAAAAGTACCCAGAGGTACGTATTTTTATGAGACCAGGTTGCAAATAACAGAGTAAGAATTACAAATGGTTGGTTACTCTAACACAGTAGACTGATAAACTGCAATATATACAAATACTTTGATTCAGAAACCCATTCGATATTTTGATTAAAAAAAAGTGATGGTTTAAAGCAGGGGTGTCCAATCCTGCTTCTGGAGGGCCACTGTCCTGCAGAGTTTAGCTCCATCCTTAATTAAACACATCTGAATAACTAAGGTCTTACTGTAGGCAAACCAGCAACTTCCAGGCAGGTGAGTTGAGTCAAGTTATAGCTAAACTCTGCAGGACAGTGGCCCTCCAGGACTGAGTTTGGACACCTCTGGTTTAAAGTTTCCTATGCTAATTGTGTGAGTAATAGGGATGTAATCATGTACTCGGAGTTGGTTGAAAATCGATGCAAATATGTGATGATTCAAGTTGATTGTGACATTAAAGGGGTCCTATGATGCGATTTCAAGTTTTCCTTTCTCTTTGGAGTGTTACAAGCTGATTGTGCATAGATAAGATCCCTGAAGTTGCAAAGACTAAAGTCTCAAAACCAAAGAGATATTCTTTATCAAAATTAAGACTCTGCCACGCCCCCCTAAAACGGCACGTTCTAACACGCCCCCACATATCTACCTCACTATGTGGAAATATTTGCATAATGCGCCCAAATGTTCACGCAGAGAAAGAAGGCGTGGTTTCAGGAACAGCAGTTAGTGTTGAAGCAGCATGTCAGGGAGACGCTGTGTGTTTCTAGGCGAAAGCAAAAGCACTTTATTTGGCCTTCCGAAAGTAGATGCATTTAGGAATCTTTAAGATGACTTACAACAGAACAGCAATGCATTTTATGGACGACCGTTTCGTGAACCTAGGAGAGGAGGTCATTCTGACTTTGCTATGACAATCTGGCGCTTCTGAATCAGCTACTGTTTTGTTATTAGTTTAAGTATTTGCTATTGACTGTTCAAATGCGGAGTTTTGCGCATCGTGTGTGTGTGTGTGTGTGTGTGTGCACGCGCGCGTGTGTGTGTGTGTGTGTGTGTGAGGGGGTTTGTTGAAAACGAAGCGTTTGAGAGAGGTGGGGCATATACGACCAACAATAATGTACAGTATTTAAAAAATAATGTGTTTTTTGAACATTAAAGCATGTCAACATATTCTGATACACCAAATACACAAAATAATGATCTTTAAAAAAAGCATCATATGACCCCTTTAAACAAATCATGATACATGTTTTAAACAGCAGGGGCTGCTGAAGCTGTATGCTGTGACCTCGCTTTACAAGGACTATAGCATATTTTATTATAAAATAAATAAACTCAAATACTGTAGAAATGGAAAGTACTTCCATTGATTTTTCTTTTTCTTTTATTTGGTAGATTATTTAGTAAAAATACACTTAACTTTTAAATGAACTGCCCCCAACTGACTAATATTAAATGCAGCTTGCAGGCGCAATTAAACTTTAAATAAGGTGTTCCTGAATTATTTTTAAATCTCATGATATTGTTTTACCTCAGTCAGTTTATAATATCTAAATATTTTATAATTAAATATTCTATTCATAATAAATTACATTTACTTCCTCACATTAACATATCGTAGGAGAAGCGCTTGAAGCCCTTGAAGCGCTACTTGCTAAAAGGAGCTTGTGAAGTAATCCAAAGGTTTAAAGGTGCTCTTTGGTTGGGTTTGAAACAACTTTTGAAAAAACCAAATCCAAGGCACTTCTTCTGGTCCAAAAAAGGTTTAAAAGCCTTTATTCACATTCTGGCCATCACAATATAGGCATTAAAAGTTCTTAAAACTCTGCACACTGATGCATTTCACCCTTCGGCCTTCCTCAGAGTGTGTCAGGTCACCTTTAGGTCCTTTTTAGTTTTTTTTAGATTAGGTACTTTTAATGTCTATATTGAGATGGAATAATTGCTTTTTTAACTTTTTTGGACAAGAGGAAGTGCCTTGGATTCTCGTTTTCCTTTTTTTTTCTTTTTTAACATATTGTAAGAATTTTTTTTTTTATACATTTAATACAGCTGCATTTTGGACTACCTGTAGCTTGTTTATTGAGGATGCAGGACAACCAGCTAGCAGTGCATTACAATAGTCCAGTCTAGAGGTCATGAATGCATGAACTAGCTTTTCTGCATCAGAAACAGGTAACATGTTCCATAGCTTGGCGATGTTCCTAAGATGAAAGAATGCTGTTTTTGTAACATGAAATATGATTTTCAAAAGACAGGTTGCTGTCTAATATAACACCCAAGTTTTTGACTGTAGAGGAAGTAACAGTACATCCATCTAGTTGCAAATTGTAATCCAAGAGATTCTGTGTACTGCCTTTTGGTCCAATAAGTAATATCTCTGTCTTATCCGAAAATTATTGGTCATCTAATCTTTTACATCTTTAACACACTCTGTTAGCTTAAATAATTTAGAATTTTCACCTGGCCTTGTTGAAATATATAGTTGAGTATCATCAGTATAACAATGAAAACGAATCCCATATTTTCTAATAATTGAGCGTGCACATCATTAAAATGTGATCGGTTCATTTGAGCGTCAAGCTGAGAGACGTATCGAAACACAGGAGGTTATTATCAGCTGGTTCTGATCAGTGTCCAATCATCTGGAATTAGAAAAAATATTATACGTATTATTATAATTATTATATGAAATGTAAGTTTTAGGCTTACAATCAAGATTAGGTGCTTCTACACCCTTGTTAATCAGCTATCATTTCCCTTTGTTTTTAGGAATAAATTATGGGTAAGGTTAGGTTTAGGGGTGGGGATTGGGTTAAGTCTATATTTTTGGACAGTAATGTTGATCCAGGAACATGTCTTACTTGACAAAATCATGGCGACCATGTTTTATTCTAAACAAAACTTTTGGATTGAACTATTTTTACAGTTTACACCGAAAAAAATGTTTTGTTTTATAAGGGCAGGTGCGACAGGTGGGACTCAGTTTACGGTACTTCTCATTCATTACTATGGTATCCGTAAACGGTGATTGAGTGTCTTTTTGTATTTATTTAAATGCAGTCATATTACAGCCAATGAACATAACAGTAGTCATTTCCAACATATAGTATAGAACAATATTGAATATATACTACAATATGTAGAAAATGAGAATATACAGTAAAAAAAACTAATACAAGTAAAAATGTAAAATATAAAATAAGAAAAGAAAAGAAAAAAGAAAAATAAGAAGAAAAAAATGAAAAAGAAAAGAAAGAAAGAAAAGGTATTACAGAGATTGAGTGTCGCACAACTCTGACTGAAATTCAATGAAGTCAAGGCTGTAATGTGATTGGTTATTAAGGCACCGTGATCCAAGTTGACATTACGATTTCTCCAATAGTAAAATACAGACCCTCTAATCTCCCAATAGTAAGATAATCTCTGGCCCTACTTCCTCATTTCCTCGCTCCTATATCTTCCAGCCCATGACCCGGAAACCGATCGAACTCATCTAATGATACAAAAAAACAAAAAAAAACTTTAAAGTGGTTCAACTGTTGACTTATCTTAATAAGATATAGTTTATTTAGAACAGAAACACCAAATTTATCCTTCATCCAGGCTCAGACAGTCAAACAACATGTGCCTATAAAAAAAGAAAAACAATTATGTAACTTAATTAAATATACTTGTAAACAACACACACAAGCAATGATATTTCCTACACAACAGCCTCCTAACCCATTAATCATTCATCTGAGCTGCCTAAAAAATGACTAAAATGACTGGTGATCCTCACTGCAATGTGCTCAGCCATAGCCTACAAAAGGAGGTAAACATGAAATTGTTGGTTACTTGCTAATTACAGTTATGCCCAAAAATTTACACAACCCTTTTACAGACTTTTTGTTCATGATTAAAATATGACCTATTCATTCAACATATATATATAATTTTTTTTTTACTTGTAATCTGTAATCTTGTAATCTGTTACTTGTAAGCAATTTGCAATCGTAAAAACATAAACTTGTATATGAAATATATGATGGCCAATAAAATAAATGGCACTGAAAACGAGGTTGTGATGAGTAACACAGTGCGTTCAATGGATTGCACAGTTTACCAAAATGTAGTTGTTCGGCTGACAAAAACATCTTTAAGTCACAAAAGAAAAACGTTAACAATTGTTTGAATCGTAGTCTCTTAAGTTATATTAAGAAGTTTCTTGTGTTCATCTAGTTTAAATAGAACCAACTTTACTGAAAAAACTGGCGAAGTTTAGTTCATGCTTCGTCAACAGCCATAGAAAACAGCTCTGGGGCCTGTACCATGATGGTGGCTGAACAAACTTGGGGTTACAGGATCAGTTTTGAGTTGACAAAACCAAACCAGTCCAATCCGGCTTTGTTGGTACCATGAAGCTCATCATCAACTTTCTCTGTCAACTAAGGCTTGATCCTGAGTTAATGGAGCATGTGCACACGAAAGAGTGGCATCAGTAATGAACAGCCAATCAGATGCCTTGAAACTGTGATTCACTTCTTGAGAGAGAGTCAGTGCGATTCACTACCAAAGATTAAAATATTGAATAATATGAAGAATTTAAACACATTTACAAGATTAAACGATCTATCCATGAAAGACGAAAACTTAAAGAAAACATCTTGCCTTATAAGTGCAAGAAAAAGTTGTAATGTTAGTTCATAGAGTTGATAATAATTATAGGTATAAAAACAATTAACAATCTAAGCTCATATGTAGTCATGTTTAAAGCTATTGATTCTAAAATGTATTTATATAGCATATTATCTATATGTTTATATAATTTAAAATAAAAGCTTACTAATTACTATTAAACTAGGATTAAGGGTATAATAATTATATAAATCATATAAAATAATTGTAAAAAATAATCAAATTATTTGAAAAATCTGAATTCTGACAATTTTATCTTTAAAATGTTTTACTATGTAGTGTCCTTTAATTTGGCGTAAGAGAAACTGGGGGAGTGGCTTTATTGCGTCAGACATGTGTCACTTTGCTTGAAGCTGATTGGTCAAATTTCACTTTGAGATCTCTAAACCAGAACGTAACCTGCCCCAGAGCAGGTTAGCTGTGGAGTGTAAATTACTAAGGCAATGAATGCCGCTAAAAGCCAAGCCACTTTCATGGTACCTAAAACCCAGGATTGGTGCAAACTAAACTGAAACTTACCTGGCTAGCCAGCCAATCTGGCTTCATGGTACAGGCCCCTGGTGTCGTCTAACTCTAGATAACTCACTTACTTTACTCAGTAACGAATACCAACTCATATGCACGAGGCCTGACTGACTAAACTGCCAGTGGGCAGGAAAATGGCGAGCCTGCTCAGCAAAGCCAACTGATTACACACTTTAACAGGAAAATACACATTTAATCGCTCAAATTTCCCATCTTAACAATGTTTAACAGGCGGAGAAACACATTTTTGTCAAATGGGACTTGTACATTGCAATCTGCAGTGCTAATGCAGCAAAGCATCGTATCAAATGCAAAACTTGAAAGGTAAACACACTTGGAAAAACAATGAAAGAACATACTGAAACTCAGTTTATTTTCTTTATTCACAAGTTGATTCTGCTAAAATGGATGATTATCTCCCTAAAATTATGTTACACAAGTATTCAGATCCTCTTCCACGACACGTTGAATATGTTTCTTTGTGCCAACCCAACGGACAGTTTCAAATTCATGAGTTGTTCATCTGAAATTCCTCCGCCATTTAGTTAGTTCGCTGTATAGTCTGCCCGTGGTGCCTTGTTTGATGTAGCAATGAGATATCTAAGTATAAGTCTAGATTTGCTGAATATGTTTTTTGTTGGTGGAAAGCACTCTGATATTGAATTTACAAATTTGACTCCTGCGCATTAATCCATGTTCAGAGATCTGGCCATTAGTGCCAATAAGTTAGAAATTAAAATGTTAAGTTCATTGAATTAATTTGGGATCCTTGAATTTAAATTACATTAAAGGGGTCATATGATGCTTTTTAAAAGATCATTATTTGGTGTATTTGGTGTAACAGAATATGTTGACATGCTTTAATGTTAAAAAAACACATTATTTTTCAAATACTGTACATTATTGTAGGTCCTCTATGCCCCGCCTCTCTCAAACGCTTCATTTTCTACAAAGTCCCTCCTTCCGACAAGCGCAGTCTGCTCTGATTGGCCAGCTGATCCAGTGTATTGGGATTGGCCGAACACCGCAAGCACTCGTCGGAAATGTAACGCCCCTTACCATAATCACGAGCTTCAGCTTTCAAAATAAATGTAAAGACAGAGCCCGAAAGGGGAACAGAGTCGCGTGACAGACACAGTGATGAAGCTGGTATGTGTTTGCAGTACACAAGCCACGGTTAAGACAGCTGACTCCACTGTGACGTAACCCTCTCTCTCTCGCGCGCGCTTGCTCTCTCTCGCGCTGTCTCTCTCGCTCTCTCTCTCTCTCTCTCTCAATAGCAAATACTTAAACTAATAACAAAACAGTAGCTGATTCAGAAACACCAGATTGTCATAGCAAAGTCAGAATTACCTCCTCTCCTAGGTTCACGAAATGGTCGTCCATAAAATGCATTGCTGTTCTGTTGTAAGTGATCTTAAAGATTCCTAAATGCATCTACTTTCGGAAGGCCAAATAAAGTGCTTTTGCTTTCGCCTAGAAACACACAGCGTCTCCCTGACATGCTGCTTCAACACTAACTGCGGTTACTGAAACCACGCCTTCTTTCTTTGTGTGAACATTTGGGTGGCATTATGCTAATATTTCCACATAGTGAGGTAGATATGTGGGGGCGTGTTAGAACTTTGTGGGGGCGTGTTAGAGTCTTAACTTTGATAAAGAATATCTCTTTGGTTTTGAGACTTTAGTCTTTGCAACTTCAGGGATCTTATCTATGCACAATCAGCTTGTAACACTCCAAAGAGAAAAGAAAACTTGAAATCGCATCAGATGACCCCTTTCAACTGACTTAAAAAAAAATCAAGTCTCATATAACTTATTAAAAAAAAGGTGAAATTGCTTAAAATATTTGTATGATTTAAAGTAACTTAAAAACATATGTTGTCGTGACTTTTTCATCCTATCATAGGGAGCAATGAACACTGTGTAGGGAGCCTGTCAATCGGAACACAGCTCTCTTCTAATGAGCTGGTTATCTAAATCAGGTGCGTTAAGAGAGACATGCAAAATATGCAGAGTGGTGGGTCGCCAGGACTGGATATTGAGAACCACTGTTGTAGATCATTTAACCATTGCTGCCTCAGAAGCCTGTCCGAAATCAGTTTCGTGAGGTACCTTTGTGCATAAACGCTGCCTGTAAAGTCATTGCCTGATAAGGCAGCAAGGCAAGAAGTCAGCAAGTTTGGTGTTAGTTTCTTGTGCCCGTTCCCTCTGAGTCCCATGTTGTTGTTTCATTTGGACTATTAATAAACCCCTTTTCACTTAGTTCCTCATTTTGTCCTGCATTTCTTGTTGCCCACATGACTACCACTATCTATAGACAAAAAATATGTTTCTCCATGTAAGGACATTTACTGTATTTAAGTGAAATAAATGTTTTTGCAAGCAACATATAAATTGGAAAAAACATGAAATGGCCCAAAAATGTCTCCATGAGTGGCTATGAAATGACGGCAGCATTCAAGTTGTGTACGGCTGCATGCACTGCCATTGCAGTGAATGGGATGCTAAACAGACCGCTTTCTTCAGGTATTTTAGACCTCCTTTGTTTAATCCAATGATTTAAGCACTCAGTGGAAATAATGGCATGAAAATGTGTTTCATTTTCATTAACAAGTTCAGTAATAGGCGAATCCTGGTGGCAGAGCAGTGATATTGCAAACTTGCATTCTTAGTGTACTTACCACCGCAGAAACAACGGCAAATAGTTTTTTTGAATGCCTAGTAATTAATGACTGCACATCGTTTTCTTCAGCAACCTTGTTGATCCTGCCTGTAAGATAACACAACATGGCAGAGATACAACAGGTCAGTGCTGAATACTTATACAATCCCATGAGAGTCTGTTACATTGTAGAGAATTGTATAGTCTTTCATTCCATTTGTGAACATCACTCCTGGTCTACTTTAGAGAATCTGTGGAGCTGTGTGGTATTCTTCCGGTTTGGCAGCTGTAATCTGATGCCCCAAGCATTTTTCCTTTAATTAATGACAACTGTTCTTAAAAGCACTCTGCTACACTGACATCTCTACTCACAGTTGAATTATTTTATTTTTATTTTTGTTTTACAAAAGAACTTAAGAAATATTTATACGTTTTATATAGCATTATAAATAAAGTTTAACATGCATTTAATCTTAATATCATTTCAGACCAAGGAAATCCCAAATGTTAAAAAAATTTTAACACATAATTTTAGTAATTCTCTGGCTGCTAAAAATGCATACACAGCAGATTCAGGGCATTGATAAAGCTGACTTAGGCTAAACATTTCATTCAGATCTACAGCGAAAAACAGCTGTTTGTTTAAACTAAAACCGTTTACGTATGCAATATATGGGTTGCATATCCAAATTAGGTTTATGATGATTTATAACTATCTTTGATGTTTCTTGCACGATCACAAGTGAAATTTCAGCATAATTTAAAGGCTTTTGGAGTTACATTATACCTGCCTGTTCACTTTCAACCTGAAGACTAACTCTAACACTTCCTTGTCTGTTTCTGTCATTAAGTTGGTCAGAGTTATTTGCCCAGTGGGTTTATAGGCTGAGGGGTAAGCAATTTAATACATATTGAACAAAAACAGATTAAATCTAAGTTATTCTAATCAATGCATTATGTAACTGAAATAACACAGATAAAATCTAGAGGCCCACATTGTAATGAATCTAATGAAAAGAAAAGTGTTTGTTGTACTGTCATCCTACCGCATTCTCTACAGATACTACCCGTATAAATGATCTGCTCTGGAGTCAAACCTTCACGATGTACACTCAAACATAATGAAATGTGATGTTCAGTAGATAAAACAGGTTTAGCATGCCTGAGGCGGGTTCTGTCTGATCTGATAAGTTTTCTACAAAGGGTGGAAATGGTTTCATTCCAGGCAGAAATTGTAGTTTTATGTGTGACAAATGCTAGAAATTTTGATGTGCAGTTGTTCATTTTCTAAAGTTCTAATTTGAATGTAATTTTTAATTTTAAACGGAAGTGCATTTAACAATTCTACAATCCATTAATTTTAATATCTCTGGATTTTTCATATTTGTCAGAATTTTAAGAAATACAAATAATAACCTACCTACTATGCAACAGAGCAGTGGCTATTACGCATGACGTTACATTTATATAATATATTTTGCAGAGACGGAAAAGTCACAGCAGTGTTTAGACTGACAAGAGGTGACAGGTGAAACTCACATAATTTTTTTCTTGGGAAATTCTAAATGATAACATACCATTCAAATCTGTCTTCAGCCACGCCTACTGCCTTGGGGAACGGAGAAATAGTTTCACTCTCCATCACCTAAGGCAATCTTTACAGTCCCTCCCCCATTTGTCCAGATAAAAGGAACAGGGGTCGTCTTCTCCTCACTCATCCGCTCACTGATTCTCCAGCCAGAGCAGACAACGACAGCAAGCCTCCTTCGAAACGATGTCTTCTTTTTCCACACGTAGCTACATGTCCTCAGGAGCATCTTCTCGCTTCTCTGTCTCTGGTGGCGGAGCTATCACAGCCATGCGTGCCGGAAGTGTGTACGCAGGAGCAGGAGGATCTGGGGTCCGTATCTCTAGTGCCTCTGCTTCTCGTTCCTTCTCTGCTGGTGGTGGTGCTGGCTTCAACTTGTCTGATGCCGTTGATGTGTCCGCAAATGAGAAAGCCACCATGCAAAACCTCAATGACCGTCTGGCCTCCTACCTGGAGAAGGTGCGCTCCCTCGAGAAGGCTAATGCTGATCTTGAGCTGAAGATCCGGCAGTTCCTGGAGAGCAAGGCGACTCCTGCTGCTTGTGACTACAGTGCCTATTACGTTACAATCAGTGACCTTCAGGCCAAGGTATGTGACTTAACTATTGAACATTTTAGTCAAGTCAACCATTAAACTGCCTTTAGACAAAAGTTAACCAAATGCCAATATCCCAACTTTCTTCTTATTAAATTACATGTATTCAAATAGTGTCAAATACATTTCTCAAGTACTCAGGAAAGAGTGATCTAAAACTGCATCTTCATTCTGTGCCCCTGAAGATTCAACATGCCACTGGTGTAAATGGAGGCATCTACTTGAGCACTGACAATGCCAAGCTGGCTGCAGATGACTTCAGGGTCAAGTAAGTCTGCTACTTTAAGGCTTGCACTATAAAAAAAAAACAACAACACATTTTTATTAATGATCCAAAACATTTATAATGAATTCATTTTTGCGCAGATATGAGAATGAGCTGAGCATGAGGCAGTCTGTAGAGGCAGACATTGCTGGCCTGAGGAGGGTGCTGGATGAGCTGACAATGGCCAGATCTGACCTTGAGATGCAGATTGAGGGTCTAAAAGAAGAGCTGATCTTCCTCAAGAAGAACCACGAGGAGGTAAGTTGGTGCTCGGTTCTCACGCGATAGCTGTGAAATGAATGTCAGGCAAATGCTCAGTGGTTTGTTATTGCATCTTTAGGAACTCTTGGCAGCGCGCACACAGATGAGCGGACAGGTCAACGTAGAGGTAGATGCAGCACCACAGCAAGACCTGACAAAGATCATGGCTGAAATCCGTGAGCACTACGAGGCCATTGCTACCAAGAACCGCAAAGATCTTGAGGCTTGGTTCCAGGCTAAGGTAAAATGACAATTAGTCCATAAAATTTGCAAAGTAATATTGTATGCAAATCCAACAAAAGACTTATCTGACTGCTTTCCAATGGATTTCCTCTCATAGAGTGAAACCCTCAACAAGGAAGTTGTTGTGAGCACAGAAACCATTCAAACATCCCGATCTGAAATCACAGAGCTTAAACGCACACTCCAAAGTCTTGAAATCGAGCTACAATCACAACTCAGTATGGTAAGCAAGCAGAGATGACTCTTGTAAACGTTGGTCAACACATTGCATAGAACGCAGAGTAACTAACATTTCCCCAATAGAAAGCATCGTTGGAAGGCACTTTGGCAGAAACACAGGCCCGCTACTCCGCAATGTTGTCCGACTACCAGTTCCATGTGACCAGCATGGAGCAGCAGCTGGTGCAGCTTCGTGCCGATCTGGAGCGTCAACGGCAAGAGTATCAGATGCTTCTGGACATCAAGACCAGACTGGAGATGGAGATTGCAGAGTACAGAAGACTGCTGGATGGAGAGGCTACAAGGTGAGACACAACTACAATACAAAATCTATTAAAATAGCATGTAGATTAAACATTAACTTTATAATTTTTAAGTGAGCATTATTTAATACTCTTTGTTTTCTACCTCTGCAGTGTCACAAGCACAAGCAAAACCTCAACTACACGCAAAGTGGTAACCATTGTGGAACAGGTGGTGGATGGCAAAGTGGTCAGCTCATCCTCACAGTCTAGCGAGTCTGTGTCTCAAAAGCTCTCTTGAGCAAAAGCTATCTACATAAGAGTGATGAAAAGCCAATAAACTGGTCTAACTGTGCATTTTTGTGTCTGTCTTGTTTTGATGTCATTTGCACCCTACATAATATCTACTCATATTTTGACAAATATGAAAATCAATAACTCATATAAATAGGTTGACACAACTAACTCAAAGGGGAGGGATGTTCGTGCGCTTACGCGTGCCTCAAAAGAGGGCTTACAATGACTTACAAAGATACATAATAGCTACAAGTGTATGCACTACTTGCTTTATGCAAGCACTATATAGGATAAATCACTATACAGGATTTACCCTATTATACTTTATCGACACGAATTGATAGGTGAAACAATAAACAGCCAACCACAAATAGTCTATAAACAAAGCATCAGGCTGTCTTTGAGTTCACATGAACAACGGTTAAAGTTACTCATCGTCAGGCTACAGAAGAATACCATAATTCCTCCGTTCAATTAGGCTTAAGACATCGAGAGTCACGCAGACTTCTAACACCCCAGCCACAACACATAATTGCGAATAACATGCCTTACCTTAAAACAGAATCGACCACAGAGTCCAGCATTTATATTTTTTCTACGAACCTTTGAGTTAACATGTACTAAACATGAGTGGAATTTGCACCGCAGCGCCCCCACACCTTGATGCTCATGACAAGAATAGCATGTATAGTTATCTTTATTGAAGTGAATTAGGTTTAAATCGCCGTCATGCATGAATGAATGATATTTTTGCAATTTTACACATAATAATCCACGATGATCACATTACACAAAACTGAAATTGCACGTCAAAATAACACATTGTCAATATTTTTTGAGACCCCCCCCCAAATTTCACAAATCCCGTTTTCAGGAGAGCCCATGTCTTATTAAGGGGAGCCGAGCTCCCCCTAGCTCCCCCGTAGTTGGCACCCTGCTCTAAATCATAAACATCTTAAAGACATCTTCTAAACGTCTATTTGACATCTGATAGGAAGCGTCCAATAGACGTATTGCAGACGAGCAAACACTTTAAAAAAACAAGTCTTGCAGACGTCAAATAGACGTCTCCGTGATGTACAGGGTATCAGGGTATAAACCAAATCATGATATGCAAAACTGAATTCTTTCTACAATTTTTGTCAATTAAGCCAAATCTCATAAATAATAACAATAATAATAATAATAATAAATCTCTGTTCTTCTCTCTATGTTAAATGTCATATGTCAAATGTCACCTGACCAAACCGGAAAGCAAGTCTGTTCATATCCGCTTATCGGGGAAAATATTAACAGCAGTATGAACTGATGGTGATATCTATGCACTTTTAAGGTAATCAGCTAACATACTGTAGCTACTTGGTTTTATTGCTGGCATTTTATTCCATTTTAATATCAGAATGTTAGTGAGAAAAATTAAAATAAACTTTTAGATATCTTTCTGCATACAGTATGTCATGGGTATCGGGTATGATTATCTTTGGTATCTCATTTGAAGGCATCTGTATCTTCAATACATAAGTTTGTTGCACATCACACCCCATCTATTATCATAAGTCTAGCTAACTCTTGACTCATAGTATTGCGCTACTGCAAATATCAATACTCCTGTATGATGTCTCAGTCCCATACATAATGTATGGGAGTCATCACTCCAATGTGATAGTTTGTTTTGTTCTTAATTCATAAAACAAAGTTGTACAAAAACATCCGCGAAATAATTAAATAAAAACTTAGTTGATTACTGGATATGATGAAGACAGTGTTTCACAGCTATACATCACCAGTGTTTAGTAATTTACATAATTACTTGTTTTTTACATGGTCTAATTGCTTGAGGGATGTTTTTTTATCCCCCCAAATTCAGAAACATGGATCGCAAAATCATTTACATTACGTTAACATGGCCACTCTATATTAAGAATATATAGTCAGAGCTAAATGGTATGACACACAGTAAGGTATTTGAAAGGAAGCTTTAAAAGAGAAAAAAAAAATTGAGGAGAATCAATAAATTATGAATAATTTACTGCCATTTTTAGAATATGTAATCCATATAAAAGTAACTGTAACCTGATTATAAGCATTTTAAAATGTAATATAATCCAGTTACAGATTTTTTTAAATTTGATTACATAATCCAGAACATGTAATCAGTTTCTACCCAGCACTGATCTAAGTTTCTCTGATCCTCATCAAATTAAATCAGGTAATCAACAGACCAAGGATGGAAGAAATTAATCAATATTAACATTAGCATGAAGTATATTTAAAACTGTTTGCCTATAAAAGCACTGAAGGTATGTTAGCAATACTTCTGAATTGACATAGGCTGGTAAAGGTTGCAGGGTCAAACCTTAAAGGTCCCCTGAAATGCTTAGAAACACGCAGCGTTACTTTATGTGTTGACGTCATTTTAACTGAAACAGGAAGACAGGGCGGGACATATCAAGCAGCCCCGCCCCTTTTTAAAATAGCCAATAGCATTTATTTACAGGTACATCTCAATAAATTAGAATGTCGTGGAAAAGTTCATTTATTTAAGTAATTCAACTCAAATTGTGAAACCCATGTATTAAATAAATTCAATGCACACAGACTGAAGTAGTTTAAGTCTTTGGTTCTTTTAATTGTGATGATTTTGGCTCACATTTAACAAAAACCCACCAATTCACCATCTCAACAAATTAGAATATGGTGACATGCCAATCAGCTAATCAACTCAAAACACCTGCAAAGTAGTGTTGGGTCGTTCTTGATCTTTAATGTGACTCGGGAAGAACGAATTGTCTCGGGGAGTGATTCGTTCAGTCACGCATGCGCAACATCCTATAGGTTCTAAAGAAATATCTTGGCTTGTTTTCTCAGCTTACAACAAACTTTTTAGTTTTGAGGTAATTAATGCACTATTTTTAATTTGGGAATCAGGATCAAAGGAGCTGGATGATATCTTAAAACTGTTAACTCTTTTTGGCCTATTTCATCTTCACAAATGTAAAGTTACTGATTGTATGCCCAATTTTAGGATTTTTTGTATTGATTTGAAATTATTTTCTTAATCTCTCTGCTCATCACTTAATAAGAAAGCTGTTAAAACTACTGTACTGATGGAAAAAAATATTGACTTTGATGTAAGGGTTACCTCCTGTGTATTCTTTGAAGTTGACATTTTGTGTGTAATTTTCCATTTAAGTTATTTTGTATTTTCATTTATTTATGATTTATTTATATTAAAAAAAAGATGTTTAACTTTTTAATTATTTGTTTTTGTTCTGTTTATATTTCATTTTTATTATTCTTTATGTATTTATTGTTTTGTATTCTGGGTGTGTGTATTTTATTGCTATGACTGTATCCCCTGTGAATGTTATATCTTCAATAAAAATAAAAAAAAGAACTAATCAATTCTCTTTCCGGCGCAGACTGCATTGGTTAAAGCTTACGGGGCTGTCACGTGATGAACGAACAAATCGGAAAACCCGAAGACTTGTCAGATAAGAGGTGAGGTAAACAAATCATAGACTGAAGACTCAGGTAAACAATGAATTAATCTTTTCTGTTACTTATTGCAGTTTTGTATTGTTTGTAGTGTGATCAACGTTTGCGTTAGTAGATGTGTTAGGGAAGTAACACGTAACATTTTAATTGTATTTTGCTAAAATGAACGAAATGACTCCAAAAAAAGTGACTCAAAAAAATGACTCAAAGGTCCGAGTAGGTAAAATGATCCGAACTTCCCATCACTACACCCAAAAAACTTTAATTTTGATTTCATGGGGACTTTAAAGGGTCATAACTCTGTGGCCTTCAGCAAAGGACATAACCCTAGGTAGTGCTATAGGCAGTGTTCGAACTATACCGTGGACTTTGGGACTTTGATTTTTTTTTATAACTGGGTGAGGGGGTGTCGTGCGCTTGCGCGTGCATTTTGAGGGCTTACAATGTCTTATAAAGATACATAACAGCTACAAGTGTATGCACTACTTGCTTATATGCAAGCACTATATATAGGATAAATCACTATACAGGATTTACCCTATTATACTTTTTCGATACAAATTGATAGGTGAAACAATAAACAACCACCCACAAATAGTCTATATACAAAGCATCAGGCTGTCTTTGAGTTCACATGAACAATGGTTAACGTAAAGTTACTCGTCGTCAGGCTACAGAAGAATACCATAATTCCTCCGTTCAATTAGGCCCAAGACATCGAGAGTCACGCAGACCTATAACAACCCAGACACAACACATAATTGCGAATAACATGCCTTACCTTAACACAGAATCGACCACAGACAGAGTCCAACGTTTATATTTTTTCTACGAATCTTCGAGTTAACGTACTAAACATGAGTGGAATTTGCACCGCAGCGCCCCCACACCTTGATGCTCATAACAAGAATAGCATGTATAGTTATCTTTATTGACGTGAATTAGGTTTAAATCGCCGTCATGCATGAATGAATATTTTTGCAATTTTACACATAATAATCCACGATGATCACATTACACAAAACTGAAATTGCACGTCAAAATAACACATTGTCAATATTTTTTTTGAGACCCTCCAAAATTTCACAAATCCCGTTTTCAGGTCTTATTAAGGGGAGCCGAGCTCCCCCTAGCTCCCCCGTAGTTCACACCCTGGCTATAGGCTATCACCAACAATTTCAAACTTTTCCTCAATATAAAAAACCTGATTCAACAATGTGCCTCCAGAAACAGGGTTGGGAAGCTGTAACTGTCTCTAGGTAACTGTCCCTGCAGCAAGTGTTGTGCAACAAAGTCCATTTTGTTGCATGACCACAGTACATGCCGAGAGGGACCCAGCAAAGTTTCTGGACACTGCCTCCTGTTGGTCAAAAGGTGTAACGTAGGGTTGATTCTGTACCTTGAACATAATATGAGTCAGAATAAACTGAGCAAAATCTAAATCACTCAAGAATTAGTTCTAATTGCAAATGTTAGGAATTGATATAATATAACCCCACGCTCAAAATACTTAAAAGTTGCAAAACACAACATTGTTGAACTCAAATATAAAACTTTCTATTTGCCTATTGAAATATAAACATTCCAACCTGTAACAACAAGCCTGATTATCATTAGCAGGTCATCCGAAACCCACTTCAGACAAGCTAAACCTGCTTTTAATTGCTTGGTTTTTAATATAGCTCATTTTGATGCAACAGTAAGGACAGTAGGTAACAAGTGCACTGTTTAAATGTAGTATCTGTAAAAAGGAATTCATATAAAACACACGCAAACTAGGTAATGGATTTTTAATCAATGCCTAGAACTGATCGTTTATATTATTAATAAAATATTCAAAAAAATACTCACTTTGGAAGTCCACATTTGTACATGCTTTAAATGACAGCAACCACCATGCGTAATGGAAAACGGATTTTTATTTTAAAAGAAGTCCAACATTTACCCCACAAATCATTTAAAAATTGGCCAATTATGAACAACTGGAATAAAGAAATGATGAATACCTAGCAAAGAATAATAAAATGTCTGTGTCCAACACACACACACACACACACACACACACAAATCGTATAGGCTTTGATTATGCTTTTTATTTATGTTCAACAACAAAGTGATATATGGGGTCCAATGACTGTTTGCTATATGTATTGAATATATTTAAATATATGACAACCAATATACTGTGCATTCCTAAAGCAAACAGTAAAAGTTTCATTGAAGTAGAAAGAAAGAGTTGATTTAACAAACTAACTTATCCAAAAAAAAAACATTTGAGTCAATCCATGATATCATGCTGATGGCAATCTTTAAGGAATTTCAGAAGAATTTCAGTGAAACTCTAAAACGTTAACATACCATGCAGACCTGTCTTCAGCCACGCCTACTGCCTTAGGGAAAGGGGTAATAGTTTCTTGTTCCACCCCCTTAGGCATTCCATCTAGTCCCTCCCCATTTGTCCATATAAAAGGACAGGGGTCGTCTTCTCCTCACTCATCCGCTCACTCATTCTCCAGTTGAGAACAACAGCAAGCCTCCTTCAAAATGATGACTTCTTCTTCTTCCAGCCGCACCTACATGTCTTCAGGAGGTTCTTCTCACTTTGGTGGTGGAGCTGGTCGTGTCACAGCCATGCGTGCCGGTAGTGTGTATGGAGGAGCAGGAGGATCTGGGGTCCGTATTTCTAGCGCCTCTGCTTCTCGTTCCTTCTCTGCTGGTGGCGGTGCTGGTTTCGGAGGTGGTTTCAACTTGGCTGATGCCATTGATGTGTCTGCAAACGAGAAAGCCACCATGCAAAACCTCAATGACCGTCTGGCCTCCTACCTGGAGAAGGTGCGCTCCCTCGAGAAGGCTAATGCGGATCTTGAGCTGAAGATTCGCCAGTTCCTGGACAGCAAGACGGCCCCCTCTGCTCGTGACTACAGTGCCTATTACGCTACAATCAGTGACCTCCAGGCCAAGGTACATGACTTACCTATAAAACATGATAGTCAAGTTAATCATTAAACTACCTTTAGACAGTAATTAACTAATTTGCAATATCCCATGGTTCCTCATTTCAAAGCATATATTCAAACCATTTGATGCAAATTGAATTTCTTAATTATGCAACTGCAAGAGAGATCTAAATTTGATTACCATAGATTTTCATTTATTAATTTTTTACCAACATGCATCATTATCTCATGGTTCCTAATTTGCAAAGCATGTGAAAAATACTGTATTTCTCAAGAATGTAATTTGACCCTTTTTTTCCATTCTGTGCTGCTGAAGATCCAGGATGCCACTCGTGTTAATGGCGGCCTCTATCTGAGCACTGATAATGCCAAACTGGCTGCTGATGACTTCAGGGTCAAGTACGTATAGCAACCTAAACAAAAAACATTTGTAAAGGGCCCAAAGTATTTAAATCCGTTTCTTTTTTGCGCAGATATGAGAATGAGCTGAGCATGAGGCAGTCTGTAGAGGCAGACATTGCTGGCCTGAGGAGGGTGCTGGATGAGCTGACAATGTCCAGATCTGACCTGGAGATGCAGATTGAGGGTCTAAGAGAAGAGCTGATCTTCCTCAAGAAGAACCACGAGGAGGTCCGTTGGTGCTTGGTTCACACTCGATAGTTCATCTTAAAATGTGTCAGGCAAATGCTCAGTGGTTTGTTATTGCGTCTTTAGGAACTCTTGGCAGCGCGTGCACAGATGAGCGGACAAGTCAACGTAGAGGTAGATGCAGCACCACAGCAAGACCTGACAAAGATCATGGCTGAAATCCGTGAGCACTACGAGGCCATTACTACCAAGAACCGCAAAGATCTTGAGGCTTGGTTCCAGGCTAAGGTAAAATCAGATGTTTTTAAAGAAAGGGCAATATTTTAATGTAAAACAACAGACGACTTATCTGACTGCTTTGCTATGGATTTCCTCTCATAGAGTGAAACCCTCAACAAGGAAGTTGTTGTGAGCACAGAAACCCTTCAAATATCCCGATCTGAAATCACAGAGGTTAAACGCACACTCCAAAGTCTTGAAATCGAGCTACAATCACAACTCAGTATGGTAAGCAAGCAGAGATGACTCTTGTAAACGTTGGTCAACACATTGCATAGAACGCAGAGTAACTAACATTTCCCCAACAGAAAGCATCGCTGGAAGGCACTTTGGCAGACACACAGGCCCGCTACTCCGCAATGTTGTCCGACTACCAGTTCCAGGTGACCAGCATGGAGCAGCAGCTGGTGCAGCTTCGTGGCGATCTGGAGCGTCAACGGCAAGATTATCAGATGCTTCTGGACATCAAGACCAGACTGGAGATGGAGATTGCAGAGTACAGAAGACTGCTGGATGGAGAGGCTACAAGGTAAGAAACAAATAAAACACAGTCTCTTAATAACAACATTTAAATAGTGTCACATTTTTGGTTTATTATAATAAACAGAATTAAAGTGAGATGGAGATTTCTGTAATATTCTTTGTTTTCTACCTCTGCAGCCTCTCTACTTCAAGCACAAGCACAAGCACATCCTCGACTACACGCAAAGTGGTAACCATTGTGGAAGAGGTTGTGGACGGCAAAGTGGTCAGCTCATCCTCCCAGTCTAAAAGCGAGGTCTCGTCTCAGAAGCTCTCTTGAGCAAAAACAGCCAAACTTAGAGTGATGAAAAACCAATAAACTGCACTAATGGTGCACTAACTTTGCATTCCTAGCGTTTGTCTTATTTTCTTCTGTTTTGTTGTCATATTTTATGACACAGTGTGAAAAGACATGCAAAAAGATTTTAAATTAAACTACAGATCTGCTAGTATTATAGCCTAG
This sequence comes from Sinocyclocheilus grahami, assembly GCF_001515645.1. Lineage (NCBI taxonomy): Eukaryota > Metazoa > Chordata > Actinopteri > Cypriniformes > Cyprinidae > Sinocyclocheilus > Sinocyclocheilus grahami. Next base: position 414,908 of record NW_015506033.1, on the reverse strand, counting down.
TTGTGTGTAATATTAACAGTTACAAAAATGAATGAACGTTAACTATAAAGACCAAATTACATTTCTGTTCTCGATTATCAATACAAAACTTGAAATTAGAAAAAGTTGCTGATGCATTAAATGACATTAAATCAGGCTAAAGTTCATTTCTCTACCAAGGAAATGTCTTTTTAATAATTAAATCCAATTACAAAAATAAGCTAAATTTTCACATTTAGAACAATTATTAAATCTCTCTCTAGTGTGTACACATCTTTGAAAACATTTATGCATTACTGGTACAAGAACAGGCTGGGAAATCTGAAATATGACAAATGTCGTAATGCTGTGATATGAGGTCATTTACTTTACTGTGCTGTGCGGGGCAAACACTTGCAAAGGCAATAAAATAAAAGCAAATATAAGTTACACAACCATTCTGTTCACTCGGTACCACCGGTACTTAAAAAAACCTGGTTCCGTAACGTTTTCATTTGTTTAGTACCGACTTGGTACCGAAGTACCGGGTCTTTTGGCAATACTAAGTGATAGAAATTAATCTACCAATAAGCTTATATATATATATACACATATATATTTATTTATTTATAAGCATTTTTACATTTATAAAGCCATTTTTCTTAAAGTGTGCATCATCTTTTTGAGTCAAATTCTTGCATATAATTTGTCAGTTAGAATAACGAGACATTTAGGCTGTTACCAAACAAATGGTATAATTATCAACTAAATTAATCTTTGGAATGCAGAGGAAACACAGAAGCTGCATCTGAAGTGGCATTTAGATATCACACTGTTCAGAGGCGCAAAACAGTGCTGTGGCTTTGTTTGGAGTTATTTTTGTTGTCGAAATAGAGCAAAAACAGGCAATATGGTGTCTAAAACTTAAGTCTCTTAATTAACTTTTTGTTTATTGAACTGTATATTAATATCACATCATTTTAATATCACATTTGAAATCATGTTGATTTTTGAAGAAAATAAATTGCATTGATATATAAATGAGATTTATATAAACTATATTAACTGATATAAATATGATGATATTTGTGAATATGTTTTTTATTTGCAAATCTCATTTTATTTATTTGTGAATTTAATTCATGTCTGTGAAACTTTAAGATTTATTTGTGGATCTCATTCTATTTATTTGTCAATATGTTTCATTTTTGTTAATCTCTTTACATTTATTTGTGGATCATAATCTATTTATTTGGAATTAAGCAACAATTCTATCTCCATAGTCCTATCACATGCATGTTTCACTTTGTGTGTCGGAAAGTTCGAGATGGTCCTCATTGCAGAACACAAGATCCAGGAGGCGTGGTTGGATCCAGCTCTCCCACCTACCAATCTCCACCCCCTAGATGTGGATCCAACCACGCCCCCTGGATCTTGTGTTCTGCAGTGAGGGGCTACTGGAAAGTTCGCACCCCCAGCTATAATATGCCCTGCTATTTCTTTTGCGCACGAGGATTCCTAAACGCACCAAAAGCAGACCTGTGCACATACCATTCTGAGCTCTGCTTAAAGACAGCGCAGCACAAACACTGTTTACTCGCTGACTGATCTCGATCACACGACCACTGAACAGCGCTGTGAGGTTTGGAGCAGAGGTCTGATACAAACCACAGATGTCGCGGGCAGTGTTGGGGAAAGTTACTTTTAAAAGTATTGCATTACTCCATAAAAAAAGTAACTAATTACGTTACTTCGTTACTTTTTTGTGGAAAGTAATGCGTTACGTTACTTTTGCGCTACTTTTTAAATCTGGACAGGGCTTGCTTGTTTGTTTTTAAAACAAAAAAGTTCTATTTTTGGCAAATATAAAAGCCTTTTCGCAGCAAAAGTGAAATGAATAAGCCTCAGGCTGAAGGGAAAGTACATTTACGTGCGTACAGTAGAATGCAGAAGAAGACATTTCAACACACTTCAGCAATAAACAAAGACACAAATGTGTGTCTAGAGTAATTTGTGCTTATTAGTACGGTTGAACTGGATCATCGAAGGTCAGAAGCAAAGACATTTCTTAATAGAATGCGAATAAATACATAAAGGATATTTGTGTTGTTTAACATTTAATTATTGCGGATTTGCGTCATATTCTGAGTTGCATTATTTTTATTCATTTTGAGGAATACTGAATCTGTGTGTTTTTGTGTGAGTGAGATGAATTAATGCATATTCATATTTATTTTAGAACTGCAGTAACATCTTCTGATTTCTCTCAACATGGGGACAGGAGAGCTGTTAATCAATAAATTGGAAAAAAAAGTAAATTGCGTTACTTATTTGAAAAATATTCTCTTGTAAATTAAAAAGTAATGCGTTACTTTACTAGTTACTTGAAAAAAAGTAATCTGATTACGTAACTTGCGTTACTTGAAATATATTACCCCCAACACTGGTCGCGGGGTGATTTTAACTAGTTTAAAGTCAGATGAAACAGCGCTGATTCTCCACAGCACTGACGCGGAAAACAGGAGAAACTTTGTGCGACAACAATCCAAAAATACTTTTCAATCCACAAATCACCAATATTTTCAATGGATTTAATATAGTAACACTGGCTATAGTCATGCCAATTTTTATTATAGCTATTATTAATGTAGACATATAGGCCTATTGAATGTAATGTAAGGGATCAGTAAAATAAGTTAGGTATTTTTGTTATAAGCAGTTTTGTGCATTTCTATATATACAAAATAAATGTCTAAATAGACTAAATAATATAAAGCCATTTTAGATGTTATAGCCTAATTATTCAAAATTCACCTTCAAAACAAGGTTGTTAAAATATTTACAGATTGTTACATCCTCAACTCAACTCAAGCTACTGCTGCTGCAAAAGTCTGGAGACCCCTGATCTATGGAATGTGTGGCTACTTCCTTCAAAGGCTTTTGACTGCTTAATTTTTTTTACTAACCACCAGATAGCGCTGTTTCGGACATTCTCGGAGCTTTGTATTTGCCCATCACTACTCACCTCGTTGAAATGCGCCCCCCCCCCCCCCCCCTTTTAGCAAGGTGCAGTGGTGCCCCCAGAAATTTGTAATAGGGGTGGCCAGAGGAGCCCACAGCAAATCTTGGGGTGGTAAACCAAAATAAATAAATAATATTCAGTGTAATGTGTGTTATCCTTATTTACTTTTGTTTCTGGTTAATGTAACAAGTTTAATAAGCAATGAATGGCTCTTTAAATAGCCTAGTGTAGTTCTTTTCCTTAGGCAAATAGGCATAATTATACATCAAATATATGAGCAAACCAAATAAAATGACAATATTTAGTTTAAAAACAATTTACAGGCCAATTATTTTCCACATACCTTTACTGTACACAAATGCAGCATAGGCCATGTCTAAAATGAATAAAGAAAAATTTATTAATATATAGACAATGTACATTTTAACAGAGTATACTCACAACCAATCCATATTCATTTTTATTTCATGTTTTACTAAGCCACAATCTTATCACTACAGCTTTATTCTTTTACTGCTGTGTCTTTTTGCAAACACATCCACAAAATCATCAAGATTTATGGCCCTTGCCCTGCTTGATACACTTAACACCCCCAAATTGCTCAATCGTTCATCGCTCATTGTATTTCTCAAGACAGTCTTGATTATCTTTAGCATAGAAAAACTGCAAAATTGACATAGCACAGTGTGACTAGTCATAGTTTGAAAGCTAACTTTGCAGCTTAGCAGCGCTAGCATTAATTTTAGCTAATGTTAATTCAACACTGTAAAAGCTTTACTGAGTAACGTTTAGTTAGCAACAAAAAAAAAGTCAACTGAGAACGCTCTGGTTACTAACCTCTGTTCCCTGAGATAAGAGAATGAGCTTTGCATTGTATGCTAATGGAGAAACTCCTGTTTACACTGATAATGAAGCCTGATTTGTTCACGTTTGTGTAGCTGCACAAACAAATGGCGCTTCAACCCGCCAAAAGGTGCTATGTGAGTCAGCTCTGAGTTCCATTTCATCAGAATCTTTCGACTGATCGCGACAGTCATCGACTCGCGTGCAGCCTTATAGTATGGCAGCTTACGCAACGCTCGTTCTCTTATCTCAGGGAACCGATGTTACCAGAGCATTCCCTTTCGAACGGTTTCTCCCATTGCGTTGTATGCTTTTGGGGAATGCATCCAATAGCGCCGTGCAGGAAGCAAGTGCAGAACAAAGCCACTCTGCGAGCCCAGCCCCAGAGCGCCCGTATTGACGGCTCATGTAAGCATGAGTTAATTATGAGACCCAAGCCACTAGACTGTGGTCCATATAACAAAACCTTCTCCACTCACAGAGGGGATTAGGTAAACTTAAGAAGACAAAATCTGTGCCTGAAGGGCCAGGACGTCCAGGTTCTAAGAGACTGAACCGGGCCGAGTAGAGAGCACCTTAGGCACATAACCGTGTCTTAGTTTGAAGACGACTCTACAGTTGTTAGGCCCAAACTCAAGGCATGAAGCACTGACTGACAGTGCTTGTACACTCTTAAAAATAAAGGTGCTTCCCGATGCCACAGTGTGAGGACGAGGGGGGTTCAACCTCCGAGCTCCCCTTAGAACTTAACGACCAGGTCGTTTTTGCCGACTTACTGGCCAGCCACGAGAGCGTGATTCGCCACGATGGCTGCCGCATATGCTTTGAGCTTGGAAGGGATGTGCCCCTTGTTCAGCAGCTCTTGCAGAAAGGTTAACACAGACGACACGTCACAAGAGGACGGGTCTTCGTTCTGTGCTGCACACCAGTCAGAAAGACTGACCATTTGAGGGTATAGAGGCATCTCGTAGATGGGACCCTGGCTCCTAAATGGCGTTAGTCACTCTCGCGGGGAGCTGTAAAGACTCCCGTCAAGGGGCCAAACATGAAGGCTCCGCAGCTTGGGCTGGGGATGCCAAATCATGCCTCTCACTTGAGAGAGGATGTCCTTCATCAATGGTATCGGCCATGGGGCTGCCGACAGCAGCTGAATCAACTCAGGGAACCACATCTGATTCCTCCAGAGTGGGTCCACCAGAAGGACAGAGCACCTGACTTCCCTGACCCGTCTGATGACCTGAGGAAGCAGGGCAATTGGGGGGGAAGGCATACAAGCGAGCGCTTTGGCTTGGGCCATTCGTAGGCAAGGGCATCTTGCTGCCTTGAGTAGTAAATTGGGCAGTGAAATTTGTCTTCTGAGGCAAAGAGGTCTACCTAGAGGAGGTTGCACTGTGCCCATAAAAGGAGGCACTGAGCCATCCTGCAAGGCGAACGTGACATAAGAAAAATTGCACTCTGCCACCCCTTTTGACGGGTTGAAGCGTTATTTGATCCCGCAGCTACAAACAAATCAGGCTTCAGTATCAGAGTAAACAGGAGTTTCCCCCATAAGCGTACAACACAACGGGAGAGACCATTCGAAAGGGAACATACATTCATGTCTTCACTATAAGTCACTATTTTATGGCATACATAACCCATTGTCGTCTCTCCAAAATATGCAGGTACTGTGCTGTGATCAATGAACTTGAATCAGTCCTGCTTCTTGCACTGTGCAGTTAATGATGGGAGGGGGGAGGCCAGTGAAACAGCTACTCCTTGGGGCTGCCCCTGACAATGTGGGATTAGCATTCGTCAAAATCATGTTGTTTTAAGTTGAGTGAGTTAATAAATAAATATTTTTTTTTATAACATATTTTCTATAATTTGTTGAATTATGAAAAACGTGTTTAGAATAGTATCATTGTTTTAGACTTTGAATTACTTTAAAATTGTAAACCTTTTGATTATTGGTAATAAAATATAGCATTCCTAGTGTGTACACTGGTTGTTGGACACAATAAAGATTGAATTATGGATATACAATAGTGAACCATATTTGGGGAATTAATTTATTCACTCAGAACAACATTTAGACAACACTATACATGGAATAGGGACCTTCTGAACAGAGTTTATGACTTGTTGAACATATAATAGAGAGAGGTAACAAAAAAGGGAGGGGTCAGACACTAAATTCCTGCAGCTCAAGCACGATGAACTCTACATTTTTTTAATTAGGGCACACACTTTTTATGGCTATTAATGAACATGAAATTGAGTATAAATACTGACAATGTTGTATTACATTTTCTTAATTACTATTATTACTGAATAATCTTAATTTGAGTTTTAAAAACTGGATTCACGGTATCATCAATCAAATGTACATTCAATTTTTTTTTTATACTAAATATCCATCCATTGAACACTTTTGTGGTGAACTAGAGGCAAACAATAACTAATCAAATGTAACATGAATATCTTGGTAATACAAAGATCTGTTCTTCAGCTCAACAGCCTAAGGAAGGAATTTAAAGTGAAGCTGAACTTGGTGGGAAACATCCTGCTTCATTGTGTAGCGCACACAGGTACATGCACAAACTTGAGTTGTTTCAAACAAGCATCCACTGTTATTGCCCCTTTATAGTAAAATTGTTACGTAATAAGTCGCTGTAGGCAAATCTTAAACTGACAATGAGATCAGCACACCTCCATGTAATTTCATATCTTGTCCAGTTTTATCCGTTTACCCTTTGATAGACTTTCTGCAGTCAAACTTGCTTCTTTCAACACAGCTACATCACTTGCATGATGCAACTGGTGTTCAAATTCTGTAGTGAACTTTTTGTGGCTCAGATTTTAGAGTAATAATCAGTTTTAAATGAGTACATCATTAAAGGAATAATTTCGTCTGCTGGACACAATAGGAGATATTTTGAAGAATGTGAGTAACCAAACAGTTTCTGGTCCCCATTGACCTCCATATCAAAAAGTCATTGGGCACTATAAACTGTTTGGTTATCCACATTTTTCAAAATAACTTCTATTGTGTTCAGCGTAAGAAAGAAACTTGAGGGTTAGTAAATAATGACAGAATTTTCATTCTTGGGTGTACTATCCTTTTAAGTTAACAGTTAACAGGCTATAAGGGTGTTTTAGATTAGAATATTCAAGTTTTAGAGTGCTTAACTACAGTAAAACCAGCAGTGAAAAACAAGAAACTTCCACAAATGTGTGAACATGTACAGAGCTGCTCTCATCTGAGAAAAGTTTGGAGGAGGAATGCAAGCTTCTATCTTACTTACTTCAGGGGCCGATCAATCAACCAATCTTAACTCTTAGCGTCACCTTTCACTTCAGGTGACTGAAGTTGACAGAATTCCTTGGTGTCAGCAAGTTTTTGATGAAATGATGTCAACACGTCCTCCTTTGTAAGCGTCAGTCTCAGTTCCAGCACATATAAGGACCCCGAGTTGCTCTATTTTACTCACTCTCCAGCCAGAGCAGAGTAAGACCACAAACCACCGTCCACATGGCTACCACCTTCTCCAGCGGCAGCTTCATTTCCAGCAGATCCTCAATGGGCTCCTCACGCTTCTCCTCTGCAGGTGGAGGAGGTGGCCGCATCAGCACCATGAGGGCTGGCAGCGTGTACGGAGGCGCAGGAGGTTCAGGGGTCCGTATCTCCAGTGCCTCTCGCTCCATGGCCTCAGCAGGTTCAGGAAGTGGCTTTGGCTTTGGTGCTGCAGGAGGTGCTGGTTCAGGATTCGGTGGTGCTGCAGCTGGAGGAGGATTCAGCATCAGTGGTGGAGCAGATGACAGCATCATTGGCAATGAAAAGCTCACCATGCATAATCTCAATGACCGTCTGGCTGCTTACCTAGAGAAGGTCCACTCCCTTGAAAAGGCCAACACTGACCTTGAGTTGAAGATACACCAATTCCTTGATAACAGAATCTCTCCTACTGGTGCTACTCATAACTACTCTGCCTTCGAAGCTACTATTGGTGACCTCCAGGCTAAAGTAAGTCTAACTAGGTAGATACTTTGTGGTTACTGCTATAAGAAAATAACCTAATAATCTTCATTACCATGAAATAAAGTAAAAAATTTAATAAATTCAAACAATGTTTACTTTTTGTTCGCAGATCTTGAGCGCCATGCAGGAAAGGATCACAGTCCACCTCAGCATTGACAATACCAGCTTGGCTGCAGATGATTTCAGAATGAAGTAATATTTTTCATTTTTTTAATAAAAATTCTGTCATCATTTACTCACCCTCCACTTGTTCCAAATCTGTATGAGTTTCTTTATTCTGCTGAACACAGAAGAACATATTTTGAAAAATGTTGGTAATTAAACAGTTGATGATAGCCATTGACTTCCATAGTATTTTATTCCCATACAATGGAGGTCAATGGCTACCATCAACTGTTTGGTTACCAACATTACTCAAAATACCTTTAACTAGTAATGAACTAGTAAAACTAGTGGGGAAAAACAGCCAATCGTTGCAACAAAAATCTTCATGTTGGTGAAGAAAAAGAACTTGTAATGTTCCTTTCTATTGGACAGATATGAGAACGAGCTGACAATGCGTCAGTCTGTGGAAGCCGACATCGCAGGGTTGAAAATTTTTCTCAGCGAGCTCAACATGAGTCATAAAGACCTCAACCTGCAGATTGAAGGGCTCACCGAGGAGCTGGTCTACATAAAGAAGAATCACGAGGAGGTAGTAAATCATTGCAAAACCTTCAGAATGAAGTAAAGCAAGTTTAAGACACAAGATGTATGCTACGAACTGTTCCAGTGAAACATTTTAGACAGGAGGTCAGGTCACGTAAGGTGCTTTATAGCTTTTAAGCTCTAGATGTCACTGTTTTGTGACATATTTCCATGCCATGACATCTGAATGCAAGAATGAACAGGCGGTTATGGGAAGATGGACATCTGAAAATCATATATGCTATATCTTTAGGACCTCTTGACCTCTCATGATCAGATGAGTGGACAGGTCAACGTGGAGGTTGATGCCGCACCACAGGAAGACCTCATCAAAATTCTAGCTGAGATGCGTGAGCACTACGAAACAGTCGTAGCCAAAAGCCAGAGAGACCTTGAAGGCTGGTTCCAGCAGAAGGTTAGTTCAGTGCAGAACTTCACTCTGTATATGACAAACACAACACGCAGTCAAAAATGTTGGAAATAAAATAATAAAGATGGTCCGATTAATAGTTCAAGAAAGAAAAGGAAAACATCAATACAGAACATCAATGCAAAGATGACGTGTTTTGGAAAGGAGTAGTATGTATATCTCACAAGTTTAAAACATTGTCACAGCTAACCCTATGTTGGGTTTATACATGTATTAAATGAAACAATCGTTTTATGCAATCATTTTTAAACACTTCTTTTGCAGTCCGAGACCTTGAAACAAGAGGTGGTAACAAGCACAGAGACCTTGCAAATTTCGAAAACCGAGGTCAACACAGTGAAGAGCACAGTACAGTCCCTGGAGGTGGAGCTTCAGTCTCTCCTTGCCATGGTGCGTATGTGCAGAAGAAATGTACAGTGGACCCAAAAACTATTTGGACACTTAAGTGACACTTAAAAAATGCATGCCAATTGGTTTGATTGGTTTTATTATCTAATGGGGTGCAGTGAAAACAAGACCAATCGAACAAGTTGGCACACAATTTTCAAGCAAAATGTTTTACATAAAATAAATTTGTTACACTCAAAACCATTTAAAAGTAAGAAAAAGTGTTTGGACATTTTAAAATGAATAGAAAATGTACTATTTTGGTCATTGCTAACATATGTTTCTCTCAATATCCCCACCTCACAGAAATCATCCATGGAAAGCACCCTAAGCGAGACTCAGAATCGCTACGCCCTGAAGCTGTCTGGCTACCAGGCACAGGTGCGTTCCTCAGCATAAGACTATGAATCTCATCAATCTTACAGACAGATCTCTTACTGTAGCCATTTTAAAATGGCCTGTGTTGGGGTTCTCTCTTCTCCCCTCGGGCTTGTAGGTGAGTGGAATGGAGGGTCAACTGGTGCAGCTTCGTGGCGATCTGGAGCGCCAGAGTCAAGAGTACCAGATGCTTCTGGACATCAAGACCAGACTGGAACTGGAGATTGCAGAGTACAGGAGACTGCTAGATGCAGAAGCCAGCGGCAGGTAAATCACAGAGCATGTTTATATAGAAATAAAACAAGCAGTTTACATGCTTTGCTCCATAGTTATTGGAAAATTCTTGAATACATGCAGACTGAGTAACATTCTTTTCCTGCTATGCTATATATATATATATAAAACTATATAATGAACTTATTATTCTTCATATTATAAACAACTATTCTTATTCTAATAATTGCAAACAACACATGAAAGTGCATACCAGAAGTCTGTAGTTCAAAAATTGTTCTTTCACGGAGTTGCTGTGAAAATGCCCTTGGGAATCTTTATTGTTAAAGGAGTAGCTAGTTAGTTTGGGGTTCTGTGGAAGTTTGTGGTTTAAAGCTTGAAAGACCACATCTGTAGTACAAATGAAGCGTTGCAAGTTTAACTGGTTGGGTATTTTTGTTTCCAAACAGCCTCACAATCTCAGGCAACTCTGGCTCCAGCTCGATCACTACCACCAAATCAGCAGTGATCACTGTTGTGGAAGAGGTGGCTGATAGTGGGACGGTGGTTTCTTCAACATCCCTTGTTAAGTGAAGCGCACCGCTCGTGTTGGTTAGAGAACGGAGTTGTAGCTCCTCTCATGCTGTCAGAATATGGTGGTCGTCTTTGAGCATTTACAACAATAAAACTAATGTCAAAGACAAAATGTGTGTGGTTACATCATCTATTCTACATGGATGCAATTTAGAGATTTTTCACTTAAAGTGAGTGAGGGTAGTCCAAGTCCAGTAGTCCAAAGAGGGTATATTAGCATTAGCATTTTAAACAAACAGGTTACCCTCAAATGAAAATGTACTGAAAATGTACTTCCTCTCATGTCATCCAACATCTAGATGAGTTTGTTTCATCATCAGAACAGATTTGGAGAAACCAATGAATCCTCTGCAGTGAATGGGTGCCGTCAGAATGAGAGCCAAAACAACTAATATAAAAATCACAATAATCCACACAACTGAAATCAAATCTAGCATTAATAAGTTTTAACTTTAAAAGGTTTATTCCAGCTCAAATATAAGCCCTCTATACATAATATTGTTTTCTCCAAGTGAAAAAGTTGTCTGAATCAGGAAAGAAATGTGCACAGATAAAGCAGTTTACGAACAAAAACAGTTCTAAAGAAATATGCTGGTAGATTTTGATGTGAGAGGATAGGCAGGACTTTTCACGGTTTGAAGTTAAAATGCCTTAATGATGGATTTATTTATTACAAACATACAGCTTTTCATATCACAAGACTATTTTGATGTCCTGTAGTGGTGTGGATTATTGTGATGTTTTTATCAGCTGTTTGGACTCTCATTCTGACGGCACCCATTCACTGCAGAGGATCCACTGGTGAGCAAGTGATGGAATGCTAAATATCTCCAGATCTGTTCAAATGAAGAAACAAATTCATTTACACCTTTAATGGCATGAGAATTAGCACATTTTCATTTGGAGGTATTCCTTTAACTTGTGGGTAACCAATGCGCATCATTAAACATATCCAATCCCAATCCAATCACATCATCAAATAAATCCAGATGAGAAACATTTACATTACATTAAGTGTATAATGTTTTCAAATGACTGCTTCTCAAATAAAGCTGACTGTCTTTACTTTGTCAAATAGTTTTAAACCACACATAGCGGACAAACAACATTATGAGCTAGGTTAGCATATGTATCAGTACACAAACTATGTAAGCAAGTTACAAAAGAATATACCCTTAACGGACCAGTTTAGCAACACACTTGCACGGATGACAGCATCTGCTGCCTGAATAAATATGAATGTGAATGAACGAAAACTAATGGTAGTGAGAGTAAACATTCATTTCAAGCAGGAATGACTAATCTCACGTTCATGTGTTTTGACGGTCCACCCAAGAAGGCCTGTACAAAACCTGGAGAAATCTATCCATTAACATTCTCAATTCTATTCATCTTACCGGCATTTCTCACCTGTAGGAGACCTCCAAAAAACTGCCATGGATAAAACATCAACTATAATATGTGACCAGTCAAAAAGGTCAATTTTTTTTAAATTGAGATGTATACATCATCTGAAAGCTGAATAAATAAGCTTTTCATTGATGTATGGTTTGTTAGGAAAGGACAATATTTGGCTGAGATACAACTTTGTAAAAATCTGGAATCTGAGGGTGCAAAAAAATCAAAATATTGAGAAAATCACCTTTAAAGTTGTCCAAATCAAGTTCTTAGCAATGCATATTACTAATCAAAAATTAAGTTTTGATATATTTACAGTAAGAAATTTACAAAATATCTTCATGGAACATCTTTACTTAATATCCTAATGATTTTTGGCATAAAAGAAAAATCAATTATTTGGACCCATACAATGTATTTTTGGCTATTGCTACAAATATACCCCAGCGAACCAATGCGCATCATTAAACATATCCAATCCCAATCCAATCACATCATCAAATAAATCCAGATGAGAAACATTTACATTACATTAAGTGTATAATGTTTTCAAATGACTGCTTCTCAAATAAAGCTGACTGTCTTTACTTTGTCAAATAGTTTTAAACCACACATAGCGGACAAACAACATTATGAGCTAGGTTAGCATATGTATCAGTACACAAACTATGTAAGCAAGTTACAAAAGAATATACCCTTAATGGACCAGTTTAGCAACACACTTGCACGGATGACAGCATCTGCTGCCTGAATAAATATGAATGTGAATGAACGAAAACTAATGGTAGTGAGAGTAAACATTCATTTCAAGCAGGAATGACTAATCTCACGTTCATGTGTTTTGACGGTCCACCCAAGAAGGCCTGTACAAAACCTGGAGAAATCTATCCATTAACATTCTCAATTCTATTCATCTTACCGGCATTTCTCACCTGTAGGAGACCTCCAAAAAAGCTGCCATGGATAAAACATCAACTATAATATGTGACCAGTCAAAAAGGTCAATTTTTTTAAAATTGAGATTTATACATCATCTGAAAGCTGAATAAATAAGCTTTTCATTGATGTATGGTTTGTTAGGAAAGGACAATATTTGGCTGAGATACAACTTTGTAAAAATCTGGAATCTGAGGGTGCAAAAAAATCAAAATATTGAGAAAATCACCTTTAAAGTTGTCCAAATCAAGTTCTTAGCAATGCATATTACTAATCAAAAATTAAGTTTTGATATATTTACAGTAAGAAATTTACAAAATATCTTCATGGAACCTCTTTACTTAATATCCTAATGATTTTTGGCATAAAAGAAAAATCAATTATTTGGACCCATACAATGTATTTTTGGCTATTGCTACAAATATACCCCAGCGACTTGAGACTGCTTTTGTGCTCCAGGGTCACATATAATAAAATACTTTCGATTTATACATTGCTCACAAAACATTTCATTACAATATGCAGCTACTTCTGAATGGCTGTCAATAGAGAAATATGCCTTTTGTCCACAGCATGGTACTAAACCAGCAACAAGCAGAATGGTTTAGACATTTATGCATGTCTAATCATGGCTTTTTGCATGGAATTGCTTTTCATATATATATAATATGCAAATAAGTCATTTTTCCCATTTAATTTTATATATATATATACTGTATATATAATTAAATGGGGAAAAATTGCTTCTTGGTTTTTATTTGTTCTTGGTTAGCCTGTCTTTTTTTGTTTAAAATATATATATTAAAAAATCCTATAACAAGCTAAATGTATTAAGAAAATATTTTACAATGCAAATACATTAACGCTTGTTTTCAGAGAATATATTTTTTAAGTGTATTTTGATATTTTTTTCACGTTTAAGGATAAACGAGTTACAAACATAGAAAAACAAGGCAGAATTCAGTATGATACAATCTATGAAAACAAGTTTTAATATCTTGCACAGTTTTGCTTGTCAATGACACATCTTGTTTCAAGGGTCTTAAGATAATTTAACTGAAAAAACAAGACAGAATATGACATTTTTGACATTTAGTACTATTCACAGGGCTGACAATGACTCAATGAAGCAATAATATTAATCACAGATTCTACCAAAGTGTTAGCATTAGTCACACCATCACAATTACTCACTAAAGTCATAGTATTGACTTAAAAGATCAAACTGATTATACTAAAGTAACAATGTTATTCAAACCAACTGCAATGAGTTCACCTCAAGAGAAGAGAAGAGAAGAGAAGAGAAGAGAAGAGAAGAGAAGAGAAGAGAAGAGAAGAGAAGAGAAGAGAAGAGAAGAGAAGAGAAGGGTCAGTATAGGGTCATAGTGTACAATGAAAATGCTGTAAGATCTTGACAAATCACTTCTGCTGTGTTTCAAAAGCACCGAAAAGGTCAAACTGGAATGAAAGATATGTCACTTACTACTAAAATAACAAGTGGCAAACAAACAGATCTGGTTATTCTTCCGATGAACCTGCTTTGATAAACCTCACCTTTCCATGATAATTCTGCTGTACATACAGAAACCGCAAATGTCAAACACATCAAGAGCAGAAGTGTTTCCAGCCCAGCCCATAAAAGAAACGTGGTTTGGTGAGTAAGCAGAATTAATTTTTGTGGTAGCACGCCTGTGGAGGAGGCAATGAAAGGTCTTACCGAAAATGATTGCTACTAACACGTCACATGTTTCTAGGATCTCTTTTCATGAAAACTAATGTGCTGGATTCTCTACACAGGAATTGTTTTTCTACAATTGTTAACCATTTGTAACTCTCCACACAGGCAAAATAACTAAGAAAAGGGAAAGAGAACAGCATAACGCATAATTACTAATAAAAAAATAAGTGAAGAGACTGTCAATGTAAAAAGTGTTTTGCAAAACCATCCTGTGTTATAATTTACCTTCATTCCCTCAATGCAGGAAAAAAAAAAAAAATCTGTATTTTCTTGTTTTCCAGTAAATATCTTATACATCTTAAAAACAAGATGCATTTACTTTTTGGGGTAGGTAAGATTTTTTTTAAATGTTCTAAATGTTTAAAAACTACATTTATTTGATCAAAATACAGAAAGAAAAATATGATAAAATATTTATTTTAATTTAAATAACAGCTTTCTATTTTTATATTTTAAGATGTAATTTATTCCTGTGATGTAAAGCTGAATTTTCAGCATCATTCCTCCAGTCTTCAGTGTCACATGATCCTTCAGAAATCATTCTAATATGCTGATTTGTGCTTATTATATTCTTATAAAATGCTATAATTGATATATTATCATATATCAGTGATTACGGTTGAAAACAGTTGTGCTGAGTAATATTTTAGCAAAAACACACAATTCTTTGATGTATAGAAAGTTCAAAAGAACAGAACGTATTCGAAATAGAATTGTTTAATGTCACGTTTAAACAACTTAAACCATCCTTGCTGAACATTAAAAACTAAATTTAGAGAAGTTTATATATGCTTACATGAAGAAACTACCAGAATACCAGAAGCAATATATCGATGTAAACTATAAACAAGTCTTAATATCCCCTCAAATTTATTTTGTTTTCAAGCATTTGTATGTATGTATGTATGTATGTGTATATATATATATATATATATTACTAGAAAACAAGAAAAATATAATCAAAATTTTTTATTTGTGGATAAAAAACAACAACAACCTGAAACAGAAAGATTTGCAAAGCAGTGTCTTTTATCCTACATTTCACCTTAGGTGTGACCTTTAAGGTCGCTGGAATCGTTCCAGCGCATGCAGTGAGATGACATTTACAGAATTCCAGGTATTGTGTCTTGTATTCAGATTCACTCTATAAAAGAAGCCGGCGTTCTCCTTCCTTCATTTACTGATCTGTCAGAGCAGACACAGACAGAAAGTCTCAGTCAGCATGGCTTCCTCCTACTCCACCCGCAGCAGCTACATGTCTTCCAGCGGCTCCATGCGCATGTCCACGTCTAGTGTGGGAAGCAGCCGTGTGAGCAAAGTGAGGGCCGGGAGTGTGTACGGCGGCGCAGGAGGTTCAGGGGTTCGTATCTCCAAGGCCACTCACTCTGTTGGAGGTTTCAGCATGTCAGGATTGGCAGACAACAGCATCATTGGCAATGAGAAACTCACCATGCAGAGCCTCAATGACCGTCTGGCTACTTACCTGGTCAAAGTGCGCTCACTGGAGAAGGCCAACGCTGATCTGGAGCTGAAGATCCACCAGTTCCTAGATGGCAAAGCCTCCCCTGTTGCACATAACTACAGCACCTACTTTGTCACCATACAGGATCTTCAGGCTAAGGTATATTATGTTTTTCAGGATTACATGCTATAAAAGATCCTAAATATGGAGCAAAAAAGTAAATATATGTTGATTTATATGTCCAGATCATGGCATCCATTCAGATGAAGGGTGGAATCCATCTCAGCATTGACAACACCAGCCTGGCCATTAATGATTTAAAAATCAAGTTAGTCTTTTCAGCAGATTTAGAATGTTTTCAGTCCACATCAATGGAAATCTAGGCTTTTTTTATTTATTTATTGATTGATTAAAGATCCAAACAATATAATTAGTAAATTTTTTATAGAAAAATGCAAACCAGCAGTATTTTCACTTGAGTTATTAAAGTTAACTAAAAATAAAACTATTAAACTGAACTATAAAACTAAAACTATTTACACAAAAAAATACTGTTTCATAAAATTAAAGGGAAATATTTAAAAAATCAGTAATAAAATTTGTTTCAGCATTTCTCATTTTCATTTAGTTTAACTTGTAAAAATTAACCAAAAATAAAACTAACAATTACCGGAAAGTATAGTCATTAAAAACAACAACGATAAAAACGTATAAAAATGACAAAAGCAAAACAAAATTACTAAAACATTTCAATATAAAAATACAAATTAATATACAATTAAATTAATATTAAAATACAAACTAAAAAAAATATTAATAAAAACTATAATTGTATTTCAATGATACTTGAATAACAGTTGTGGTCATAAATAACATTATCTCTGTGACCCTATCAATTACAATATTGTTTGAATTGTTCATTGTTTTGCAAATAAATCATTTATAAAAAATTATAACAAGCTTTGTATTCAATAATATGAGTGTTGCATTGAATTAGTTTGGAGGTGGACATCTTGCAGTAAACTGACTTGTGTCCAGTCAATGTGAGTGTTTTTAAAGAACATGTTTCTGACAGATATGAAACCGAGCTGGCCATGCGTCAGTCAGTGGAAGCAGACATTGTCGGCCTGAAGAGGGTGCTTGATGAGCTCATCATCATCAGAAAAGACCTCACCATGCAGATCGAAGGGCTGAAGGAGGAGCTGGTCTATCTGAAGAAGAATCATGATGAGGTGCATAATGGTTCTGTGTGGAAATTTATAATATAGTAGTAGAATAAGTTATTTGAGTAAAATAATCTGTCAATTAGCGTTCAAATCTAAATCTATACTATGTTGTTACACTGCAAATATATCATAAGGCGTAACTTTTATTCTCGCTGTATTATTGTTGCTGCTGCCATGTCGTGAATACGCTGTGTGTTTCGTTGTGAAAGCGAAACTACTTTGTTTGGCCATCTAAAAGAGCACACAACTAGAAATCAGTGGTTACGTTGTATTTACAACACTGTTCCAGAACAGTTCAAACCAAATATTCAGATGTGTGCAGCGCATTTTACGGAGAACGAGGACTGTTTCCTGGGAGAGTAGCCTACAATGCTGGTGTTCTGACAAATAATGCTGACTCACAGCCTGTAAGTACGTTTTCATATTTAAAGGATTTGCCACTGATGATTCAAACGCGAGTTTTGAGGAGTGTAGAGTAGCACTTGCTGTTTGTCATTTCTCCGATCACAAATGCAGACATGGTTTTATGCTTACGCGGCTCGATACGTAACGCGTAAAAAGACAGTATAAGTCATTATAATCTGTAATTATGTCCCCACTGGATGCAACAAATGCCTCGTTTATAATGGGTTTTATTGGTGTTGTCTCATCGCGCCGGGACACGGCATCACAGTATGGTAAGGGGCGTAACATTTCCGTCACACGCTTGAGGTATTCGGCCAATCACAACGCACTGGATAGCTGGCCAATCAGAGCACACCTCGCTTTTCAGAACGATGAACTTTGTAAAAATCGACGCATTTCAGAAAGGCGGGGCATAGAGGAGAAACAATAATGTACAGTATGTGGAAAATAATGTGTTTTTTTAACCTTAAACCGCATAAGCACATTTCATTACACCAAATACACAACATAATGTTCTTCTTAGCAACGTCATATGACCCCTTTAAAAATTGAAAAATTAGTCCATAAACAGCTGGGTTAGTCCATATTTGACCCAAAGTTGGGTTGAAACAACCCAGCATTTTTTTTCTGAAAACACATCTTAATATTGTATACAGCTTTGCTGCTCAAGTGAAATTCGAGATACATATTGAGGCAGATATTTCCATACATTTTACTGGAAAAACAGTGACTCAAATAATTTTGTATGATTTAAGTATTCTAAAGTGCTGTTAAATATGACAGTGTTTACCAGTGAGGTTACCTGAGACTTGACATGAATATGTATCGACACATATCCTTAGGATCTCTTGGTCACACGTGCACAAATGAGCGGACAGGTTCACGTCGAGGTCGATGCAGCTCCACAGCAAGATCTCACCAAGATCCTGGCAGAAATCCGTGAGCACTACGAAGCAGTTACAGCGAAGAACCAAAGAGATCTGGAGCAATGGTTCAAGACAAAGGTGAGATTTATCAAAACATACAGGGACAGAAACCTTTTAATGTGCTTTTCATGACCAAATGGCGTGAGGCCGCTTGTTTTAACTCATATAATCTCTCTGTACTTTTTATTTCAGACAGAGACTCTGAAACAAGTTGTTGTCACCAGCACTACAGACTTGACAACATCTCACACTGAAGTCAATACAGTCAAATCCAGACTACAGGCTTTGGAAATCGAACTCCAGTCCCTCTTAGCCATGGTCAGTGATTCATAATTGCCCGTTTTTGTGGCACTGACTTGTATTAGTATTTTAATATGACTTTATTCTGAATGTGCATGTTCGTATTACTGTAGAAAGCATCTATGGAGGCCACATTGACTGAAACAAAGAATCGTTATTCCGTAAAGATGTCTGGCTACCAACATCAGGTGAGTAGATTTGCAATTACCGAAACGGATATAAAATTAACATTTTGTCATCATTTACTCGCTCTCATGTCATTCCAAACCTGTATGACTTTCTTTTCTCTGTGGAACACAAGACGGTGTTATTCAGTACATCTTAAGAATGTAAGATACAGGGAACAAAGTTTTAAAGCAACAAAACAATTTGTTTTTTTGGCACACCCAGGTCACCATCCTGGAAGAGCAGATTGTCCAACTCCGTGGTGATCTGGAGCGCCAGAGTCAAGAGTACCAGATACTCCTGGACATCAAGACCAGACTGGAGCTGGAGATCGCCGAGTACAGGAGACTGCTGGACGGAGAAGCCACGTGAGTTTATTTGTTCTCTGTCATTCAAGTTCAGTTCATTCAAAAAGCAGTTAAAACATCCCAGGAACATACTATTATTATTGTTATTATATTGAGAGTTTAAAATGAGAGCCCTATAACTGTTATTGTCCTTCTACAGTGTCAAAACAACCTCCAGTTCCAGCTCGAGGACTAAAGTCATCACAGTCATGCAAGAGGTTGTAGATGGAAAAGTGATCTCCACCTCCACGTCCTCAACCATGTCTGACAGGCGCATAATTTGATTGGCTGTAAGACCCGTTTGTGTTTGCAGCATGCACAAAACTGGAAACCAAATAAAACAATAAAACAGCATTTAAACTATTCTGATTGAGTTTTTTTTATTGTGCATATTCAGTTGAACTACTTAAACTTAAAAGTGTGATTAAAATTTGAATAGGGCTGGGTAAAAAAATATCAATATCTCGATGATAATCGATTCAAATTTTTACGGAATGATATCGATTCTTAAATCCCAAGAATCGATTAGTCTAGCCTGTTTTCAGTTAATGGATGGAACATTGAAGGGCACTTCCCATCCAATACATAGCAATAAGCATTGTGCTTTGGTACTTTTAATATGAAACAA
Organism: Sinocyclocheilus grahami; assembly: GCF_001515645.1. Taxonomy (NCBI): domain Eukaryota; kingdom Metazoa; phylum Chordata; class Actinopteri; order Cypriniformes; family Cyprinidae; genus Sinocyclocheilus; species Sinocyclocheilus grahami. The sequence goes on along the minus strand of NW_015506033.1, from coordinate 394,844 downwards.
AGTCTCAGATTTCAAATTCTGTCCAATGTATTGCAGTATTACAATAAATGCCGTTTTGGTGCTGTTTAATGGTGAGTGACAGATCGTGTAGCGCCTCAGTTCAACAGACGCTGCAGCGCGAGGCGCACGTGAACTGATGATCTCCTCCACATTAATACCAGTTCTGTCAGGACCACTATTGTCAAAATTATAGATACTTATCATAAAGTTTGGTTTGGCGGTATGGTTCTGTTCTGGGCAAAAACCTCCCTGCCCATCCATGCAGCCTGTCATAAATGAGCAGGGAGAGCAGCAATAATAACCCCCTAGGGTTAACAGAACAGAACAAGGCAGATATCATTAATGTACTTAATGATATTTAAGTGTAACACTTTATTCAAGATAAAGGAGTCTGATTAGCAAGGAATATCAGAAAGCCAAGTCCTGACTGTGGCGAAAGGAGGAGCTGGGGATGGAGGAGGGTAATTTGCTCCTGAGCAAGCTGAAAAGCTGCTGAATAATACTGAATAGAGCTTGACTCACGTGACCTGCCAGAACTAACGCTAGCGCTTAATTTTCAGCACAAAATAAACATGACTAAACATCCGAAGGTAAGTTAAAAGAAAGGGTACAACTTTACAATCCGTATCCTGTCTCATGTAATCGCTCAATCAGTGTTTCAGCCGCGCAAAGACGTCAATATAACGTCTTGTAAACTGTCACGCAAGGTCACATTTACCTCAGAAAAACATATTCGGTGATCATAAACTCTACAGAAAAATAAACTGTAGAGTGGGGCATTTTGCTAAATATATGCACCATATAACATTCATTATAAATTTGACTGTTCTTCAATGTTTAATTTATTTTTGAATAAATCCATCATTTTATGACAGCCACCATTGTTTATATTAAAAAAACAAAACAAATTGAAGTAGAAATATTATGTAATTGTAACTTTATTATTTAAAAAACTTCATTAAGTGAAATTTTAACAAATCAGTTCATTTTAACCTTCAATATTATAATAATGTAGTAGCAACTGACTCTCATATATATTTTACAGCATTAGTTGAGAGATTATTTTTCCTTGAGAAAATTTGGCATGTACTGTACCTGATATATAATAATCCAAAATAATCGATATCGAATCGAATCGAATGGGTAATCGAATCGAATGCTTGTGAATGAAAATTGAGTCGTGAAATTTGTGTCAAAACCCAGCCCTAATTTTGAATAACAAGTTATTCAAAAATATTAATAAATTGAATACAACCGTTTTGTTAAATAATGCAATTTTATCCTGCTGAAAATGATTACTTTGAATTACCCTTATTTGATTATTAAATTCACTTTTTTGCAGAAATTATGCATTTCTATCTATATCAAAGGAAGCAGTAGGCTATAATTACACATCTTATTTTTTTATTTCTATTATCATTTGCTTTTTTATGATAATAGAAATAAAATTCTAACAAATTGCTAATTTTTAAATAAGTAATAAGAAGCTTTTAAATACGTAATAAGAAGTATGTCTTATTTTGATTTAAAATGGCTTTAGTACATAATATATTGGGAAATGGTAATGGCATTTTCTGTTTTTATTATTATTATTATTCTATATATTGTCACATCTTCATTGCATCCAACAATCCACTAGACTAGGCTCTATGGAGGACCAAAGTACTCTAAATGAGAGAATTCAATAAATAATTAATTCAATAAATCAACAAATGTATATATATCAGTTTATTCTGAATAATAACTATTTAATATAATTAAATACATAATTGAATGTATCAATTTCTTTTGTAAAATTCCATGAAAACACACCCTTTATTGTTTAAAATATGTATCCTCAATATGCTCTTTCACACACTACTGCTCTGATGAAATATCGCATTTTTTCACAATAAAATGTGCTTATTGTAAAATTGGCAATACATGATTCATCAAATAGACGTCATTCGTAAATTCAGCAAATTATTATGAAAAACAACTTTTTGAAAAAGCACTTTATTGTGAAAAAAGGAGATATTTAAACAGCAGTAGGCTAGTGTGGGAAAGAGGATATTGTGGAATATTTTAAATAATAAAGGTTGTATTTTCATGGAATTCTACAAAATAAATGGATATTTAATTATTGATTTATTTAATAATTATATAATTATTCCAGAACAAACTGCTACATTTAACTGTTGTTTTATTCAATTCATTATTTATTTAGTTATTTCATTTAAAGTACTTTGCTCCTCCATAAGGCTCATTTTCAATATTTTTCATGATATAAAAAAGACCTATATTGCACAAAGAGCAGGTGGCGCTCGAATGTCAAATAAGATTCGTTTTATCCTTGATGTTCAGCAGCAAACTTTTCTACGAGACATTAATAGTGCTTCATGAACAACTTCAAAAACATTTCTACACGTGCATGCTTTGCTGATATAAATGCGCTCTTCTCGCGAAATTTCGTACCCGCTCACCAGAGCTGACGTTTGGGAAACACAAGCCAACTTCGCCTTATTATAAGTCAGTGCACCATGTACATGATTTTAAAACTTACATCTCAAGGTAAAAACGTACTTACAGTTGCAGTAATATCTTCAACTATGCGCAGCAGATGTGTTGATGACAAACCTCTGATGAGGTGACAGCGACCTCTGGTGGCTGACCTACAAATCCTGGAAATCAAGACGGTGGCATCCTACAGAAGGACATTAACCGTTTTCACCTCTTGTGAAAATCAAACATCACTTTAGGTCAGTATTAAACACTGGAATGGCAGCTTTTATATTAAAAACACCATCTACTTAAGTTCAGCAAGCTATAGCCTATATATCCACGTGGCATTCATTGTGTTGCAAAATACCATAAATATCAGCCAGCAGTGAATACAGATCTGACTCAGAAAAGCATGCTAGGTAAAACACAGCTTGAAGTAATTCTGGTTTGTATGCAACCACTCCTCGAAGATGCATTTAGTTCACTAACTACATGGATAATTACCCTGGAACAGCTGGGAGTCCAGTGGGAATTAAGCCTTGTGCTTTTGAATTATCAATCCACATCCTTAAACATAAAGCTGCTCATCTCACGGTTGCTTACACATTTAAATCATTTAGCATTACTTAATGCAGCTCAAGTAGTTGTACAAGCCATGCATGGACAATAAAAACTGCCTGTAAAATAATAATTTTAAAAAATAACCATGACTTAAGAGGTCAACATCCTTGTTGCCGCAGGCTGTCATTTTAACCCACGCACATCTGGGGGGGGAAAAAAAACTCTAGATCTTTTCAGTTTATGCTAAGTTTACTTTAGCCTACTTTAGACTGGCTCCCTTGTGAAAGAGGAGACTATTGGGACACCAATTAGGTGAGAAACATCCATAATAACTATTTAGAGTCAAACAAAACAAGTTCAGTTATTCTCATAGGATCTGCAAATATCATCAGTGCCAGAGATGAAACATGGGCAGACTGGCCCAGAGAATTAAATTCAAATAAACACACATCAACGCCGCAAAATTAATATGAATAGGCAGAGAGATTACATTTCTGCACAATCAGCTTGTAACACTCCAAAGAGAAAGAAAAACTTGAAATCGCATCATATGACCCCTTTAAATTCTTGGATGAATGCACTTGCAGATTGTTTGCTTTTATTTATACTAAAACATCCAATTCACCAATTTCTTAACTCCAAATGACTCCACAGTTGAGAACTTTATTATTATGATTATTTTTGCAGCTATTAAACTTTACTTTGTATTGCTGATTTACTACTTTTAAAACCCAGTTTGATTGAAAACATATGTGCATTCCCTGTTTCTCTGTAACAAACGCCAAATTCCACAGAGATGATTGAGCTGCAGTCAACAAATTGTTCTAAACATTTTATGACTCATAAGAATGACATGTAAATATAAAAATCACAAAATGTTTGAACAGCAACTGAGACCTAGTAAGAAATGAGAACGAAACTATGTTTTCTACCACTTATGTTAATCTATATCAATGTGCTTGGGCATTAAATCCAGTTTTTACTAGACTTAAAGTAGACCAAAACCTACAGGTGCAGAAGTTGTTAAACTTGTGGTTTAATTGATGCAATTTGAGCAATTGGCCACAAGAGTCACAGATGATATTCTCAATAAATCCCAAAATATCCACACTCAAATATGACTTAAGGAGGCAGCTTCACTAGCATTAAAGGGATAGTTCACCCAAAAATGAAAATTATCCCATGATTTACTCACCCTCAAGGCATCCTAGGTGTATATGAGATTCTTCTTTCAGACGAATGCAAATATATATATATATTATATATATATATATATATAAATGTAATACATCTAAATGTCCTTGCTCTTCCAAGCTTTATAATGGCAGTGGGTAGTAGTCCAGATTTTGAAGCAAAATAAAGTGCATCAATCCACCATCCGCTGGAACGCCACTCTCTCGCGAACGCGTGTACAACAGTTAGCGGAAGCTAGAGATTATGGTTTATAAAGTTGTAAATATGGATATTTTTCTTATACAAACACATCGCTTCGCTTCAGGAGGCCTTTATTAACCCCCCGGAGCCATGTGGAGCACTTTATATGATGGATGGATGCACTTTATTTTGCTTCAAAATCTGGACCACCATTCACTGCCATTATAAAGCTTGGAAGAGCCAGGACATTTTTTAATAACTCTGATCGTATTTGTCTGAAAGAAGAAAGTCGCATACACCTAGGATGGCTTGAGGGTGAGTAAATTATAGGGTAATTTAATTTTTGGGTGAACTATCCCTTTAAGGATAATTCAGCCAAATATGAAAAATCTGTCATTTACTCCACCCAAATTATATTTTCAAATAGAAAACAGTTATTTTAAATAGTAAATATTATATTATATAATTTCAAAATATTAATAATATGTATCTACCGAAATTAAGAAATATATCGTGATATAAATTTTGGCCATATCGTCCAGCCCTACCCTCAACTTGTTCCAAGCTTATATGAGTTTCTTTCAGCTGTTGAACACAAATTATATTTTAAAGAATACTGGTAACCGTACTGTTGATGGTACCTACTGACTTCCATTTGATGGGGGAAAAAATACTATGGAAGTCAATGGCTATCAACTATTTGGTTACCAACATTTTTCGAAATATCTTCTTTTGTGCTCAACAGAAGAAGAAAAACTCATACAGGTTTGGAACTTGAAGGTGAGTAAATGGTAAAAAAAATGGAATATTTTCATTTTTGGGTGTACTATCCCTTTAACTTTATAAGTATTCCTTCTATTTTGTTAATAGATGTACAAGTTAAATCCATATGCAACCAACCATTCTGCACTTGCATTTATCAGACAAAAAAGGGATGGGTGAGAAACTTCTTCAAATGCACAATGGGAATACAGGAACTCAATTACAAATGGTTCCCAAATGAAGCAAATACATGTTTATATTTTGAATTAGAGCAACAAAAAAAAATTTTGCAGATTTTGTTGTTGTTGTTTTACATTAGTTTCTTTAATAATTCATTCCAGTACATGGTTTAAGAATTACATATTATCAATAAACGTGTACACTGAGTATTTTACTGGAGGAAAGAAACTAGAATGGCGCTCACTACAACACAGATCAGACAAGATACGAAGACTCTCTGTAAGCTCACTGATCCCAAACATAGACACTTTCATAAGAGAAAATAAGTCACAACTGTACCCAAAAGAAGATATTAAGAAAAGAAGAGGAGACGTAAAGTATGAAAACATAATGTAACATATATTTTATAATATATATATATATTGTAGCTTTTATATAAAAACAAAGAACAAAAAAAAAAAAAAAAAGTAATACTTTTGAGACATAATGAGGTTTCTTTTAGCTACTATCGTTACTGCCACTGCTGCCACTGCTAAGATCGGGCTGTTCTCTTTTGTGAATCTGCTCGTGTGCTCTGAGATGACCTGATTGGCTGAAATTCTTCCCGCACTGCTGGCAAGTGTACGGCCGTTCGCCCGTGTGAATTTGCTGGTGTGCTTTAAGATGTCCCAAGCGACCGAAACTTTTGCCGCACTGGGTGCAGCCGAACGGTTTTTCCCCGGAGTGAATCTTCTCGTGTGTTCTGAGGACCCCTGAATTGCTGAAAGTTTTGTCACACTGGGAGCAGCTGTACGGCTTCTCGCCCATGTGGATTTGCTGGTGATTGCGGTAACTCGACTCTTTAGTGAAGCTCTTGCCACACAGCGAACAGCAGAAGGGCCGCTCTCCCGTGTGGCTCAACTGGTGGGCTTTGAGTTCCTTCGTTTGACCGAAGCTCTTACCGCACTCGGCGCAACTGAAAGGCTTCTCGCCCGTATGCAGCCGCTGGTGCGAGCGGAGGTCGTCCGCTTTGGTGAAACCCTTTGGGCAGTGTGCGCAAGTGTAAGGTTTTTGCCCCGTGTGGATGAGCTGGTGCCTTTTCAAGTTACCAGCCTGCCCGAAGCTCTTCCCGCACTGGGAGCAGGTGTAAGGCCTCTCGCCGGTATGGATGCGTTGGTGAGTCTTCAGGTTACCCAGGGTGCTGAACTTCTTCTCGCACTGAGTGCAAGAGTACGGCTTCTCACCAATGAGGTTGCGAGGTTTGCGTGGAGTCGGCGCTTGGCCTTTTGTGCTGGTTTGGTTGTGCGCGGCAGTTGCTTTGTTCGCCTGGACGGACGTCAGTTCGTAAAGGTTTCCAGATTGGAAATCCGAGTCCATTTTCCCCATGCTGTCGATGACCGTATCGGGCCGGAGCTTGTTGAGTTCGGTGCGCAGCTCCGCCATGTGAATGGACTCCAAGCCGTTCATCTCGGTCTTGATGTGGCTGGACATGAGGTTGGGTTCGTACTCGGTCTTGATGGCACCAAGCTCGCTGGCGTAGTAGCTGTGGAGGTCCGAATGTTGCTCCGACTTGATGTACTCCAAGCTGTCCGAGACGTGAGTGATGTAGTCGAACACCAGACTGGGTTCGTAGTGTGACTTGTAGGAGTCCAGCTCCGTGCTGTGGAAGGAATGGAGGTCACTGTGGTGCTCTGATTTGATGTAGTCGAGGCCGCTGATTTCCATCTTGATCTGTTCGGAGCCCAGCTCGGCCGTGCTCAGAGGCTGGATCACGGACAGGTCCACTGTGCAGATGGGGGCGAGGTCGGGCTCGCTTTTGATGCACGACAGCATAGCCATGGGCTCCACGATCTCGGAGGCCAGTGAGCTGAGTGTTGGCGTGCTACATTCTGACGACAGCATGGTCAGGGTTGGCGTGGTGCACTCGGGTTCTAGAGGGTCAAGCGGCGGCGTGTCACACTCCGACACCAAATTATTTAGTCCTAAAGTGATGCATTCTGTCTCCAACTCTGCCATCCTGGTGGAAACTACTCCACCACCTGACTGAAACGTCTGTTATGAGTAATATATCTTATGTTCACAGAGATAAAAGCAGGGTCCCTGGGAGGGGATTGTCACTGCTGCTGTGACAGCCTCTGGCTTGGGTTAGGAACAACGGTGATTCCCCTGGCTCCTGGATGGGGAAATAAAACAAAAACATTTCAATGCACAGCATTTAAACACCAAATAAAGGAATGTTCCTTTATTTAGATACAAAATCGTAAAACTATGCAAAACATTTTAAACAATGGAACCAAATTTTCACCATATTTTTTTTGTGCTAAAATTCTTATTATTGCTCATTTGGGTCTAGAATTATGTTTGTTTTTCTTTATTATTTGTAATGAGTATTTGAACTTTCCCCCCCTATATTTGCTGTGTAATTGGAGATGTGGCCTTTATTAGCAGCTTTGGGTACATTCTTAATGCATTTTTTTTTTACATTTACTGAGCCTGAGGAAGTTAATTGTCCAAAAACATTGCTAATAAAATTTCATTATGATGCAAGTTTTATATATTTTTTTGACATTACTGCAAAATGTATTAAAGATGGAAGAGAACCAACACACATCACAATTATTACACGGTCAAGTAATTTTAGTCAGAAAACAGACCTGGTGCCTTTTCTATGGAGGGTGAAGATTAAATCCAATCACTATTTTTAGGGGGGGGGGGGGGGGGGGGGGGGGGGGGCATAAAAGACAAAGGCAATTCAGTACACAGCATTTAAACACCAAATGAATGTTCCTTTATTCTTTACATACAAAATCGTAAAAACTTTGCAAAAGATTTTGAACAATGGAACCAAAGTTTGATATCCTGTTGCTGAAGTGCAATTAAGCCGAAGTCAACATCAATTTTTTGGTGCTAAAATTGTTGTGTTATTAGGGCCTTTCACACCGCTTTATTTCCAGAACTAAATGTACAGTACTAAAGTACTGGGACGGATTTTGCGTGAACTATTTCCCAGTACCATTTAAAGGGTTGCATTCGCACCAACAGTGTGTACTAGGAAGTGACGTACGCCGGTCGACAGCGACGTCATTTGTGCGCAGCGTTCAACAACGGAAACAAAGAAGAACAACGCTAACAACAGGAGGATGGAGGATGCTGTGATCGGAGCGGTGTTTTTGTTGTGTCTCGCGGGTTTCACAATAATGGACATGGAATGTCGACGTATACGTAAAGCGATTGAAAGAACGGAAAGGAGGACTAAGAATCTCCAACGACAACTGGCAGTGCTACATTTGCTACAAGTGCCTGCACTTCAGCGTCCGTCCATCTATCGCTGTTCTCCATACTTGCGAAATAAGTTGACATGCTTACAGTATGTTTACACAGCGTTTTAAATCATGGAGGGTGAGGGCGTTTTCGTACGCTTTTGGCCAATCAATGTCTACTTGCGTCACGGGTAGTACCAGTTGTGCTGGTTAGACCCTGCTCCGGAGTAGGAGCTAATCTGGTTCTCGAAAAAGGCAGTCCGGTACTAAAACCGCACCCAGTTCCGGCAGTGCGGTACTATGAAAAGGTTCCCGCGGTGCGAAAGGCCCTATTGTTTATTTGGGTGTAGAATTATGTTTGCGGTTTCATTTCGATTATTTTTAACGGTATTTCAAGATGTTTTCCTATATTAGCTGCATAATTGGAGGTGTGGCCTTTATTAACAGCTGTAGGTTAGTATTCATAATGTTTTATTTTTTACATTTTCTGAGCCAAGGTCACTACTGAGGACTCTATATTTGTTTTAAAAGCAGTTGTCATCTTTCTATGTAAAGTTTTATGTTTATATATTAATTATTTATTTTTTGCTCTGTACAGCACTTTGTATGTCTGGTAGGTGTTAAAGTGCTTTATAAAGAAAGATTGGGTTGAATTAGACCATTTATATTTCTCTCTTTTTCATTTCCAAACAAACACTGGATGCTTTTTTTTTACCACTAATGCAACATAATGAAAGACAAATGATAAACATTGGGTGTGCCGTTGGATGCTTTTATCCGTTTATTCTGTCATATGATGGGAAATATCCATTTTATCGCAAACCAGCTAATTAGTATTTTCTGGATAGCTTCATTGCTATTATTCTTGAACAATAAACAAATGCATGCAAACTATATTGTACCATCAACATTCAAAATCCTAATTGAAAATCTTCAGTTTTCCATTGTTAATTATGATTTTATGGTGGACATGTGCACTGATCTCACAAATGACTTGAATGCACCTTGTGCAGGACTAAAGCTGTCAAACCTGAATCTACTTTACAGGAAAAAGTCATGCGTTTCAAGTAATGCTCAATTAAACACCGATTCATATAATTTGACATTTTGAAATGTACTTCTAAAGTAATTTCAAAATGGCTGTTGCTTGAATGCATGTGACAAACCGGTTCATACAAAACACGAAATTACAAACCCTTGGTATAATTCTGCTCTGCAGAACACTAATACATGCTTACAGCATATATCATATATGAATGAGAACAATAACCTGACATAAGCATCTACACATCAAGATGTCAAAAGTCAATCTGACACATTGGAGAAGCTTTACAACCAGATGCTCACATCACAATTTATTATTAAAAATATCAAGCAAATCTGTGAGGGAATTAAACAAATGCGAGGGATTCGAGCTTATAAATGCATGATTACAACCTCGTGGTATTTGTGTAATTGCGTGTAGACTGCCTGAAAGTGCACGTTTTAGGCCGGCGAAAAACAGAAAGACAGCTCAAATAAAGAGATAAAGAAACTTGACGTAAATGTGTGGTGTAAAAACGCGCAAAAGCTCGTCGATTTGACTGAAAATCACTAAAGCAACTAGTCATGGTAGCTTCGCTAGTTCGCCACGCATCATGCACTTCTCGGCTGCCTTTCTTGAATCTGGCGGCGTTTTTACACACAATAAATCTTTAGCATTTTTTTTTTCTTATCAGAGAACATTTTATTAATCCACGACGCCCGGGGACGGAGAACGTGCGATGCAAACACGGAACGGGTTGTGAATAGCGGCTATATCGGCATGCAGGGCGCGTTTCGGTGTTTCCAGCGGTGGTGATGAAGAACATACAAAGGCATGAGGGTGCAAATGCCACAGCTTCAGCGCGTGAGAGCCAGTGGCCATCTTGTTTGTAGCTGAACGTCGCTGCATCAGCCAACTGAACGATCCGCTGAGGGAAAGTTGAGCCAGCTGCAACTTTTGAACGCAAACATCTACTCGTTCACCTTTGCATAACAATGCAATCCGCTCGCTGCGATAGAAGCGTAACGAGGTGAGTTGCATGACTTGCGCGGTTCATGCACGCTCTCATCACCACCTATCAGGAGAGACAGGAGGAGGAAAAAAAAAAAAGATGAAAATAGCAGAACGCGAATAAATCCGCTCGGGAGGATGCCTCGGCGATTTTTTTTTTTTTACCTGTTCATTGCTGCTTTTTTTTTTTCGGCCGTCAACGCGCCGTAAGCGGGACCCACAACAAAACCCCTGCCGGACCCGCCACGTCCACCTCGGCCCCAGCGTCCAGCAGCCTCCCTGTCGCACACACTCCTTCACTCTCGCTCTCTCCTCCCTCTCATTGACTAATTCCGCTTCGTTTTCACTCCCGTTGTCGCTTTCCTCCGGGTTTCAACCGTTACACTTCCGTCGTAAAAATGCAAATGCGCGCGCAGCGGTATCGTTGACTGAGCAGAGCTACTTTGTTTACTTCCTACAAACGCGTGTTTTTGTGCGTATTATTCAAGGACGCGCGGCTGAGTGAAATGAAATAAACATCTGCACGGACTAAGAAAATGTGTTTTGTGCAACCAGATGCGTCTTTGCTTCTCTGGCTAATTTAATGCTGTCCTCATGCATCATCTGAAGGAGCAGACACATCAGTAACTCCTAACAGAAGCTCAGGACTAGAGAAGAGAATCACATGCTTGGCACTGCACAGTTGTTAAGGACTGAATGGATAATGGTGCATGATTGTCATTAATCGATGATATGTGAATGATGAGACCTGCATTCCATTGCACACGACAAAGGGGTTGTAAAAAAATAAAACGAGTGTCAGTTCTTTTTATGCATGATAGTACAAGTGTGAAATATAACTATTGATAAGAGAAAAATGCGAAACGGAATCAAATAAAAATGCTTAATAAGGACTATTGACATATGTAAATAAGATGCGTAATAATTACTATTGTGTTTTATGATGAATCGTGTGTTATGACAAAAAAAAATAAACTGAATTAGTATCATTATTAATTGGTTGATTGAACTTTATTGTATTTATATATCATTATTGTTTTTTTATTTAGCTTCTAGAAAGGAGTTATGAAGTTTAAAGATAATAATAAATGGAAAATATGATTTAATTCTGTAAACGTAAATGCACATTACCTGTATGCATAAAATTCCTATAATATGAATAGTTGTAATGCGGAAAATATCAATAATGCAAAATAATGTTATTGCATTAGATACATTAAGAACATATGATGGTGTTTTGCTCCATAATCGACCCCCAGAGGACGAGATGGTAAAAGTGATCCTCTCTCTGAAGGCTAAAGATGCAGATATATGAAAAGTATGAATAATTCCTAGAAATGGTTAATCCTCTTCCCTTACATGTTTGTCTCCATTACACTTTTAGACCACCATTTGGTCATTTGCATGTTTTATTGTTTACAACACTGAAACACAGAGGATTTAAATTGGCTTTTGACTAAGGAAAATTGTCTTATGTAATTGTTAAAATTATTAAAGGAATAGCTCACCCAAAAATTAAACATTTGAAAATGTACTCCATCTCAGGTCATCCAAGATGTAGAAGAGTTTGTTTCTTCATCAGAACAGATTTGGAGAAATGGATTACATCACTTGCTCACCAGTGGATCCTCTGAAGTGAATGGGTGCCGTCAGAATGAGAGTCCGAACAGCTGATAAAAACATCACAATCCACACCACACCAGTGTCTTGTGAAGAGAAAAGCTGCATGTTTCGTAAGAAACAAATCTATCAAGACATTTTCAACTTCAAACCGCTGCTTCCTACTAAAATACAAGTCCTCTATCCGTAATAATGCTTTCTCCAGTAAAAAAAAAAAAAAAAAAGGCTCGTCTGAATCAGGAGAGAAATATGCAGATCAAGCACAATTTACAAGCAAGAACAGTTAAAAACAGTTCTGTCAATATGTCAATGGATTTTCATGTGAGAGGACAACAGGTGATGGACATTCTGGACAAAGCGTTATTATTGATTATGGACTTTTATTCTGCCCAAAAGCAACAGTTTAAAATTAAAACAACTAAATGATGGATTTGTTACTTACAGACAAGAAGCTTTTTGTTACACAAGATGTTAACTGATGGACTGGAGTCTTGTGGATTGTTGTGATGTTTTTATCAGCTGTTTGGACTCTCATTCTGACGGCACCCATTCACTGCAGAGGATCCATTATTATTAAGTAAGTGATGCAATGCTACATTTCTCCACATCTGTTACCATGAAGAAACAAACTCCTACATCTTGGATGGCAGGAGGATGAGAACATTTTCATTTTTGAGTAAACTATTAATTTAAAAACAAAATAGGAGCACATACACTGTACATTCATCTTGTATGTTATTTCATTTGCTGTGAAGGTGTGCTTCACACACTGCAGTGTGCAGCCATTTCCACAACTGATACGAATCAAACTGCAAGCGTCACACAGCTGTTACTGCTCAGAACATCAACAATAGCATCAAACAGGAATCTAGCTGGAGGACTTTACTGTAGAATTTATTAAAAAGCCAAAAAACCTTAGGGCCATTTAATTGGTTGCCTTTTGCCCATCTGTGCATCCAGGTTTAAGAAAAATATTCATTTCTAGCGATCCCAGAATCCATTGAGTTCAGAAACTCATCTGAGAGGTAAACACCCAACTCTACTGTTGCACTGGTAGAAATGAAGCAAGCAGATTTTATGGATACAATTCAAGACGAAAAATGACAAAGCATGTAATCGATGCAATATTACACCTTTTTAATGTATTGCCATAATTGAAATGTACAACGTCTTCCAGTCACATTAAAAGACATTTCAGTAATAGGTAAAATCTTTTTCTTTTTTTCTTTAAAGAAGAAATAATTAAATGCTGGATACAACAACAGGCACTCCTAAAAGATGAAAAAACAACCAAACAAACTTCCCTATAATAACAACTTTTGAAAGTTGACCAAATTTTATGCAACATTTAAAGGAAAAGATTTAGTATTGATTTTCTATGTGGTTCATAATTACCTGGATCACAATGTGCATTTTCTGTAAATTAACTATATTAATTAAATAGAAAGTTTTCATTAATCACCCTATCACTTATTTTTTTTCCCCCAGTGTATAGAGGATTATTTCAACAAAAAATATTACTGAATGTAAACCCAAATTTAACAGAGCTCTTGTATTTGTCTACTTTCGCCATAAATATGCTAAAACTATGTGAATGAGTCCTGAGGTAAGGAACTAAGCAATGCTTTCAGAATACCAACAAAACTGAGGTATGGATGTGTGGAGTAGCAGGAAAACAGTGCAAAATACATACTGGCGTAAAAAATAAACAACAAAAAAAGTAAAAGAAAATGGTACAAAAGTAATACTTGGCATATATTGGTCAAATGCTGAACTCTATAATCCATTCAGTGCTACTATGCCGTAACAAAACAGAAAACTACTAACCATGATCCATGGAAAAGAGTTGATCCAATTGGTCTGTTACAACAAGTGTTCTTTTCAATACATGACAATGCAGATTCTTAAAAAATAATAAAACCGCTAAAAGGAGTCATCATGCATGACAAAACAAAACAGCAAAATGCTCAAGTAGTTCATTAGAATAATGCAGTTCTCCGGGCGAATGTTGGACTGCATCACAAAGCTCATGTGTCAAGACTGTTTGACAAAAGTTGCTGTTCATTTTGCTTCACAAAAAAAAGGTTACAATAAAATAATAAAACAACAGGTGCAGGGTATTAATGACGGCCAATTGAGTTATCATCATGATGCACTTCAAGGAAAGTCACGCACACGCAAACAAACATACCGCAAAGTTGCAATGTCGTTTTTACAAGAGACTGCATCACACATTCGCCAGTACGAACTGAATAAATATCTGCAGCCCAAAGCGATTTTACATGCTAAGATTCTTTAATTCATGGTCATAAATAGATGGGTGTACATGGGGCCGTTTCATTGCATTAAGTCAAATGCAAAATTCAAGTCCTTCAATATTCATTTAAAATGCTTACTGTAACCCAGAACAAATTGACATATACCATGATATTGTCACTCTTTCTAATATCACCAATTCGTGTTCAGTCTTTTGGATCTATGAGCTGTAATTAGCTTGAAGAGACCGGTCACCCAAAAATGAAAATTGTGTCATCATTTACTCACCCTCTAGCTGTTCCAAACCTGTACGAATTTCTTTCTTCGGTTGAACACAAAATTAGATATTTTGAAGAATGTTGGTAGCAAAACAGTTGCTGGTATGTGACACGAGCAACTGTCTGGTAACCAACATATCAAAATATCTTTTCAGTTCAACAGGTTTGGAACAACTTGAGGGTGAGCAAATAATGAGAGAATTTTCATTTTTGGGTGAACTATCCCTTTCCGGTATTGCTCCCAGCAGTCTGAATCAATGAAACATACAGAGTTATTTTGACATTAGTAATTACACAGAAGTCAGATCTGACCAGCTGTAACAATTAAAGAGAACTAGTACAATATCTAGAGTTGACTGTTCTGGTCAAAACACTAAGCACATGAAAGAAGGAGTTCTGGCAAGTTCTTAACAAAAGCAGGGTGCTAAACAACAAATTAACCTCTCAATCCTCACCACCACCTATAAAATCAGCTTATTGAGCGGTTAAATCTAGGCACTAAACAGATTAAGTACTTCATTATAGTCTACTAATGAAGTTAAGATACTCAATACATCTGAAAAGAAGCTTAGGGTTCATAATGTAAAATGTAATGGCCCATATTGTTTAAAAAAAAAGCAATATAATCCTGTAAGAGAATGTACGGTGAATGTAAGATTTCCCTTCATTGTAATCTTTGGGTCGCAAGTTCTTGGTACCTTCCTACAGGGACATATTAGGTAACGTAAAACAAAATAAGCCACATTTTTAAATGCACAATCAAATAATAAGCACGCCAACTGGCCGGTCTCGTTCCATTTGTAAACTTTATTTTTTTTTTTGTGCAGGACCTTTACTCTTGATATTGCAGAAGTCCAGAAAAGATATGGTCCCATCGATGAGGTATTGATCCAATAAGTAACAGTAACACCTTGTACTCCACCCGCACACCCCCCCCCATCCCCCCATCCCCCCATCATGCTTATTACTGACAGGGATATTGTAAAACTTCAGGGTCGAGAGTGGGAATGTGCGTAACAGGTGGGACCTATATCTTTTCAATACAGGGAGTAAATTGTAAGTGCAGAATCCGTCAGCCTCTCTGGAAATGGTAGATAACGATCCATATTCAGATGCATGCCACCGATGCTGGGAAAACCAAATCTCACAACTGGGCATTTCTCCAAGTTCAAGATGTATGCAAAAACCTCACGCAAACAGTACAGGAAGACGCTACTCTAGTTGAGGATACTAAGGAAGTCAGATCCTCTTTTCAAGTCACTGAAATGAGAATATGAAGAGTTAGGAGCTTCTTTCCAATAACCATTTCAATGCACTTTTCTTGTCATAGCATCATCTCCTCTTCAGATTCCTCTTGAAGACCTCCTTGGTTGTGCACGTCATGCAATTGATGACAGTTGTGCAAGTTCAAGTCAAAAATTGTAAGCCATCCTCGATCCATGGCGAAATGTTGAAGAAAACATCTCAAATCTGACATGTACGTCAAGACTTTAATTATATAAAAATCCAGTATGACATCTGAACATAAGAGGTATTCAATGTTGAGTACTAAGTCAGTAGGGACATATTAATAACTGGTTGATTTGATCACAGGAGGCGCTTTACACTATCTCTGGTTCGTTTGATTACATTCAAAAGGTTTGCAAAAAGAAACAAGACCAGCATGCTGCAAGGGACCTATCAAACAGAGACCACCTTTTCCACATGTAGAAAATATTTACAAAGTATTATGATCTATTAAAACCTGTATTATGAAAAAACACCCAATGGAAAAAAGAAATTCTTCGATTCTTATTGTGATGGTCTATACAGCCCTACTATGATATTTACACAGCTTGTTGTTACTGGTATTTGTTTCTTCCAATAATCCTTAAAATTTGGGAAACGAAATGGAGGTAAAAACATCTTAAAGGGTTAGTTCACCCAAAAATGAAAATTAGGCTGCGTTTTACTCACCCCCGAGGCATACTAGGTGTATATGACTTTCTTCTTTCAGACGAATCCAGTCGGAGTTATATTAAAAATTGTCTTTGATCTTTCAAGATCTATCATTGCAGTCAGCGGGTGTTGCATTGCTTCAGTCCAAAAGAAGTTAAATAAAAAGCGCCCATGCATAAAAAAAAAAAGTGTCCCACACGGCTCCGGGGGTGAACAAAGGCCTCCTGTAGCGAATCGATGCATTTTTGTAAGAAAAACATCCATATTCAAAACGTAATAATCCCTTTAATCTAACTTGCGCCAGCAGTTGTACACAGAAGCAGCTCCGGGAGCATGACGTATGAGTTCAGCGTTGCGCATGCGCTGGTGAGTCTCGAGAAAACCAACGTTTGTTAACAGAAGCAAAGGAAGCAAAGTTTCCTTACTTTAGCAAAGGAAAACCAGTCTCCTCTTGGCTTATATCGAAATCCTCTGACATTCTTCTTTACAAATCCTTGTTTTGTACTTCTAATTCTTGACCGTTGTTTTGTCACTTCTGAGTGGCACATGCGCAACGCCGACCTCAAACGTCATTCCCCTGGAACTGCTTCTGTTTACAACAGTGAGCGCAAGCTAGATTCAAGTGATTATTACGTTTTGAATATGGATATTTTTCTTACAAAAACGCATCGATTCGCTACAGGAGGCCTTTGTTCACCCCCCGGAGCTGTGTGAGACACTTTTTTTAATGGATGGGCGCTTTTTATTTCACTTCTTTTGGACTGAAGCAATGCAACACCCGCTGACTGCAATGATAGCGCTTGAAAGATCAAAGACCATTTTTAATATAACTCCAACTGGATTTGTCTGAAAGAAGAAAGTCATATACACCTAGGATGCCTCGGGGGGTGAGTAAAACGCAGCCTAATTTTCATTTTTGGGTGAACTAACCCTTTAAATCGTGTCAGATGACTAATCTGTTTACCTCGGTATACCTTCAAACTAGCAAAAAAGGCGACACATTTCTTGCATTTCCTTCACCAGTACGTGTAATGAAAAAGTTCCACTCACTTCGAGAAGCAATAATCACTGGAAAACCGCTCCTCCTATTCTCCTGAATTTTTTCCCATCTTCGCACTCTCATATCGTTTTGTCCGTGTGTGTCCGTAAGTGAGCCTGGAGCCTTGAAGACTGGGAGAAACTCTTTCCACATTGTGGGCATCGGTTGGGTGTCTCCTCGTGCGTTTGTCGGTGGGCTCTGAGAAGATGTGCTCGGCTGAACTTCCTGCCGCACTCTTTGCAAGCATGGGATTTTCTCCTACCTTTGTGTTTCAAGGACTCAGTCCTGTTCGTCATCTCATCATCATCTTCGTCGTCCTCCTCGTCTTCATCCTCTTCGTTCTTTTTCTTATTCATCTGGTCACTCTTTGAACCCTTACCGTCTTGCGGATCAGCTGGGTCTTTGGACACTTCCAGACTGGGAACGGCATCCATGGACTCATCGTCATCCTCGAGCAGCTGGGAAGGGAGCGTCAGGAGTCTTTGCAACATTGACGGGGATCTGATTTGAGAGTCATCGCCTGTATACACAAAGACATTATAACCGTACTCAGTGCTGGGTAGATTACTTACAAATTGTAGTCCGTTACTAATTACAGATTACATGATTATGTTGTTAGTAACAATCTAGGTTACTCATTTTGGGTAATGTATTCCGACTACTTTTTAGATTACTTTTTTTATCTAATTTGTTTTAAACTTACCATTATTCATATCATATTGATATTAAAAAAGCTAAGAGAAAGCAAATATATTAAATTTTTTATATTAACAACATAAAATGCATTAAACATTACATTACAACAGGGTTTCCCAAACTGGGCTTAATGTAGGAACTGCAGTGGTTTTGTAAGTTAATGAAAATCTAATAATTAATTAAATCATAAAAAATGTAAAATAAAAATAATTTAAACAATTGAACACTAAAAATAGAAACATTTTATTTGTTTACCTGCATGCCAATGTGACCATTAACCGATATCAGATAACTGTAAACATGCGAATCATGTGTTGCTAAATTATAAAGAAACCATTAAATTATTCAGAAACATAGTTTGCAAATTTATTTGCAAGTCATTTCTGAATATAGTCAAAGCTAAATAGTATGACACACAGTAGAATTTTTTTTAAACAAAACTTAAGTGAAAAAAAGAATTAGGAAGCATAATTTACAGCCATTGTGTTAATATGCAATCAATAAAAAGTAACTGTAATCTGATTATTCACATTTTTAAAATGTAATATATTCTAAGTACAAATACTTAATTTTTGGAATTTGATTACGTAAACCAGATAACCCAGCACTGACCGCACTAGATCATCAGCACAACTCAGCCTACCTGTGGAGCTGATGACAGGAACGCCTTTAGTCTCAGAGGTTAGAGAAACAACCTCCATATCGTCTAGTGGCAACCATGGTGGCTGCCCCACCTCCAGCTCCAGCTTCCTCTGAGTGGCCAGGCAAGACGGCATGAGCGCCTCTCGAATTAAGCTGTTCATGTCGGTCACCGAGCCCGAGCTCATCCCGGTGCACTCCTCTTTACTGGTGGTGACCTCTTTGATCTGCCAGAGGTCACTGCACCACTTCTGCCCGAAGACTTTGTCCAGGATGGGCACCCAGTTCTGAGCCACTGCAATGACAGTCTGCTTGTCTGGTTCTGTTGGGGGAGAAAAAAAACAATGTAGAGATGGAAATGAAAAACAATGGCTTATTTTTCAGGTTTAATGAACACCATTTATAGAGCTATACACTAAACTAAATTGGAAAGCCAACTGACCTTTGTTTGCTGATTGCAATTCACTTGTAAATAATGTAGAATTTGCTTTTGAAAGTGATTTTCGCATTTGAAAGCTAGTTAGAATTCAATTAAATTGTTATAATAATTGAAAAACAAGACCATACTTCAGCACAAGCACCTGGGTCTTATTCAATAATTACCTGCAATGCAGGCAATATCTGTCTGCAAACAAGACGTTTATTGTGAGCCGAATCATTGGCCTGGTCTGCTTTGTTTTTACATAACAGCTTAAAAATAGAATTCTGAATGAAACCCAAAGAACAGACGGTAACAGATGGCGTGCCAACATGTGTTAATAAAAGGGGAAATTTCATTTTGGTGTAATACTATCTTTGAACATTGGGCATATTATTCTGAGCACTCACCATTTTACATAAGCTTTTTAATATTAGCGCCACACCAGCCATATTTAAATGAACTCACTGGCATTTTTCAGCACAAACATGCTTTCTATGAAAAATTTCATCTAGATTTCATCTTATTCTCAAAAGCCTGCTACAGTTGATTTCTGCCCATGGAAAGTGGGCATTAAACAGAATTTTATTTAAAAGAAATGTTTGTCTACATTTTTCTATTGATCGTAGGAGCCTAATCACAAGAACAGCTGTATATCCAGCCTGACACCCAATAAAAAAAAATATAGGAACATTGTAAACTTCATTCAGAGACGTTTCAGGTGCCAGGTAGAGCAATGATGGACAGTTACAGTAAAATAAGCCAAATCACAATAGTCTGGTGAATCCTCCGAAACTGAGCACTCAGAAACAGCCCGAAAGTTGGGAAACTGCACCAAACTAATTTGATTTGTACAGTTACCTGGTTTCCATAATTATTTTAGTCAAATGATTGCTAAAACAACACAGACAGTGCATGAACATTTTTATTTGTTTTATTTATTTTAATTTAAGAAATTAATAATTTTATTCAGCAGGGATGCATTCAACTGATTAAAGGTGACACTAAAGATTTTTTTTAATGTTACCAAAACAAAACAAAAAAAAGTACTTCCAGCTATTTTAAAGCTGTAAAAAAATTGCTTGTTTTGCTGCTTCATATTACAAACTGGAGTGTTTTACCGTATTATTTTAATGTATTATCTTAATTCTGGACCCACTGGTTTGTAGTGCAAACAGTTTTACCATTTCCTGTACTTTGTTATTCTTCTTGTTATTTCCCTACAGCGGCTAATGAACCCGGAAGTCTCACACATTCAAAGAAAACAGCTTACTTCCGCATTGGAAAAATAAGGTAGAGAGGTTTTCACAAAAAAAAAAAAAATAATTAAGCAGCACAACTGTTTTCAGCATAGATAATAATATTTATATATAATATAATAATAAACACTGAAGACTGGAGTAATGATGCTGGAAATTCAGCTTTGCATCACAGGAATAAATTACATTTTAAAATAAAAAAAATTGTAATTGTTTACATTTAATAATATTTCACTGTTTTTGATCAAATAACTGTAGCCTTGGTGAGCATAACAGATTCTTCAAAAGCATCTTACAAACCCAAAACTTTTTAACGGTAATGTACATACATTCTAATGATCAACTAACAGATAATAAAACAGTTTGTACCGTTTGTGGTTTCAGTTTTTTCTTTTTTGGGTGAGTGGCCCTGCAGGCCTTTCCACTCTTGCTTTTCTTCTCTGGAACTGCTAGGAGAGGCAGTGTCATTTTTGCGGTCCTCCGTTTCCACAGCAACCGCATCACTGTCCTCCACTATGTTCTTGTCCAGTAACTGCCGTTTCAATATCTGGTTTTCCCGCTCCTTCTTGTTGAACTCCGAGAGCAGGTCGTCAAAGCTGTCTTCCACAATTTTAGTGAGCTCATAAACGGCGAATTCCAGCACGTGCTCCATAACAGATTTTAACTGACCTGTAAATGGAGACAAAACGGGGGACGTTATGATATTATTTACTCAGAAAAATCCATCTGTAAAGTTCTTGTGACACAAACAGGTAGTTATTGCCTGTAGGTTGTCTAATGTCTCTCTGCGGCATCCACTGCACAGAACGGCACAAAATAACGCTGCTGGCTGACATTTATGAGAATCACACCAATTTGCTTGGCTCCCTACTTTCAGCAAGCAAAAGTTTAGATTTAAAGCCTCAATTACGCTAGATCAAGATTTGAAGGCAATCTAAGAAAAATGCCACTATGAATGCGTTTCTGTTGATGCAGAAATGGAACTGATGGACTGTATCAAATTGAGTGGTGTATTTTAGGCCTGACCTATAATAACCTTTGTATACTACCATATTTTATTTACATACTTATGATGGTCACATGCAAAACCAATTAAATAAATTTTTGATTAAAAAAATCCTGCAAAACTAATAAATACAATGCATTTATTGAAAATCATAAATTAACATCCTGAATGAAATCTTAAGATCAGATATAATAATGTTTTACACCATGTTGACAAACTGAGACATTTTTTTTATTAATTTTTTTTATTTAAACCCAACGTGACACAAAACTGTCAACAAACCGTCAAAGTATGACTTTTAAAGTGATACTGAACCTTTCATTTTGAGGTTTTAAAAGGTTTAGGAATCTATAAAAATCAAGGTTCAAGGTTTCTTTATTAATACCCGAAAGTAAATTTGTTGTGCAGACAGGTAATTTTAGGAAAGAAGAGGAACCGTTGGTAATTACCTCAGCACTTCTCATAGTGACGGGGTGTCAGTGGCTTGTATTCAAATCAGAAGGAAGTGCTGCAGGTCTGAATTTTGATTTGGACGCTTTGCTTGTAACTCATACGAAATGCACCTCCCTGCAGAAATACAGCCTTTAAAATGTACAGCATGCAGTCCTCTCCATTCCTCCCTGACTGTAAGGAGCCCATTTTGATCAGACAATTGAAAGATCACATCTAAAAGTCCCTAAATGCCTTACTGTCTAAGCATACTTAAAATATGAACAATATTAACATCTTATTGCAAAAGATGTTATACTAACAGAAGTCAAAGTGGTCAAGTTTTCCTACTAAAGTTATATTACTATAAATATCTAGCAAATATACAGTATCTCACAGAAGTGAGTACACCCCTCACATTTTTGTAAATATTTTATTATATCTTTTCATGTGACAACACTGAAGAAATGACACTTTGCTACAGTGTAAAGTAGTGAGTGTACAGCTTGTATAACAGTGTAAATTTGCTGTCCCCTCAAAATAACTCAACACACAGCCATTAATGTCTAAACCGCTGGCCACAAAAGTGAGTACACCCCTAAGTGAAAATGTCCAAATTGGGCCCAATTAGCCATTTTCTCTCCCCGGTGTCATGTGACTCATTAGTGTTACAAGGTCTCATGTGTGTTAAATTTGGTGTTATCTCTCTCACTCCCTCATACTGGTCACTGGAAGTTCAACATGGCACCCCATGGCAAAGAACTCTCTGAGGAATCTGAATTTTGAGTTCCTTTTGCAATCTAACAAATTGTCTAAAATATTATATTACTGCAGGACAGGGCAGATGCAACATAGAATAAAACTGAAAATAAAAATAAAACCAGTGATGCTGGAAAATGATATTGTAAATCCTCATTAAGAATTAATGTTTAAAGAATTTCACAAATTCAGCCACAGCAAACATATTAGGTTGATGTCAATATAGCATATTGATCTTTGGTCATTAAACTATTAAATGCACTAGCTGTCAATATAAAACTATGCTGTCTAATAAATATTTTATTTTTGCAATTTGCCACCCTGGCTCATACATGATGAAAACATGCAACACTTTTTAAACAACATGAAATGCTATTCACAAGCCATTTTACTTCTGTAATGTGATGCACTGTAGAGTGAAACAGGATAGTCAAGAAAAAGAAATATAGGATATGACTTGATTTTATCCTTCTTTTTGCAATATAATGGATCATGTAAAGTGGTCTCTAAATAACAGGAGAGGCTGAAAAGCAAGAGGACTCTGTGAAATTGATCACAAAGGAAAGTCATTTCAGAGGCTTTAATTTCTTTGGAATAATGTGCACTAATGAATCATTCAGAAGCATTAAAAATGCATTTAAACATCAACAATAAGATTTTTTTCATGGTGGCCCAACATTTTCACTGCACTAAGCACAAAAAACATGACAAAAAGTTATTTACAATTCAAGTTCAACACAACTACTATTTATAGCAAATATAAGAATACTTTTCTGAACATAAAACCAATCAATTTTCACTTTTTGCAAAGTATTTTAATATTTGCCAGAATTGTTTTTGTTCATTAAATGTTAAGCTTTCTTTACATTTTTCCCCACAAATATATTTGTTGTTGCTTTACAAAATAACTTGCAATAGACTGAAAACTACAATGTAACTCCAACTCCATAAATCATTTTTGAGAGAAAGTGAAAGCTTGTATCTATGATTTGGATTTTTTCCAACACATTTTTTCTGATGCTCCCAAAACTATCACAAATCTGCATTGCCTTCTGAAACTCTTTCACAATGGCCATCCTTACTGTTGAGCCCTGATGCTGACTTTAAGAAAGCTGCAATTTAAATTAATTAGGGATGCACGATATATCGGCCACCATATCGGTATCGGCCGATAAATGCTCATTTTTTCAAGAATAATCGGTTATCGGTATCGGCCAAAATTTTCATATCGGTGCATCCCTAAAATTAATAATGATTTACTTATTTAAATGCAATTTTGAAGCATGTGTAACTGTGAGGATGTGCTGAATGGGAATATCTGATCTGGATTCATTTAATTCTAGTGCTGCATCTATATCTAACTAATTAAATTGTGCATTTTGGAAAAAAAACTGTGTGCATGCTGACATGCTATATGGCATCAAAGCAGATCACTGAGCTCTTTTGTGATTTGGCTGCAGTTTCTGCTTATGTAGGATGAAGACTCTCATGATACTCCCCCATCAAACCCTAACCATGGATACCCTCTGCAGTGTCTGGTGGGTGTGGCTTCCTCTAACCACCTCTATTGGTTAAAATGCAATGCAAAGGCACCCTCCCCATGGCTACCGTCACTGCAGTACAAAAAGCAGCGCTAACGAGCACCTCAATGACAGAAGTGTCATCACCCAAACTAGCCATTGGCAGCAGTCATAACAAGTCAGCCAAACTCCAGTCCAAACATTAAAAGGTCTATGAATACATGCCCACACAGGCCTGAAGACTGCTAAGATTCATTTCAAAGACCAGACACCAAAAACTTCCTCCAATCCTCCAATTCCACTCAACAAAGACAAAACATTCGGCCTAAAACAATGAGTTGCTTCTCTACAGTCCCCCATGAAGAATTATGCAGACTTGCACACTTCTTCCAAGAGTAAATGATTGGTTAAAGGGGTCATATTATGCAATTTCAAGTTTTCCTTTCTCTTTGGAATGTTACAAGCTGATTGTGCATAGATAAGATCCCTGAAGTTGCAAAGACTAAAGTCTCAAAAGCAAAGAGATATTCTTTATCAAAGTTAAGACTCTGCCACGCCCCCCTAAAACGGCTCGTTCTAACACGCCCCCACATATCTACCTCACTATGTGGAAATATTTGCATAATGCCGCCCAAATGTGCACGCAAAGAAAGAAGGCGTGGTTTCAGTAACTGCAGTTAGTGTTGAAGCAGCGATGTCAGGGAGACGCTGTGTGTTTCTAGGCGAAAGCAAAAGCACTTTATTTGGCCTTCCGAAAGTAGATGCATTTAGGAATCTTTAAGATTACTTACAACAGAACAGCAATGCATTTTATGGACGACGGTTTCGTGAACCTAGGAGAGGAGGTCAGCTACTGTTTTGTTATTAGTTTAAGTATTTGCTATTGACTGTTCAAATGCAGAGTTTTGCGCATCGTGTGTGTGCGTGCGTGCGCACGTGTGTGAGAGAGAGAGCGAGAGAGAGAGCGAGAGAGAGAGAGAGAGAGAGAGACAGGGTCACATCACAGTAGAGTCAGCTGTCTTAACCGTGGCTTGTGTACTGCAAACACATACCAGCTTCATCACTGTGTCTGTCACGCGACTCTGTTCCCCTTTCGGGCTCTGTCTTTACATTTATTTTGAAAGATGAAGCTCGCGATTATGGTAAGGGGCGTTACATTTCCGACAAGTGCTTGCGGTGTTCGGCCAATCACAATGCTGAGGGTCAGCTGGCCAATCAGAGCAGACTGCGCTTGTCGGAAGGAGGGACTTTGTAGAAAATGAAGCGTTTGAGAGAGGCGGGGCATAGAGGACCTACAATAATGTACAGTATTTGAAAAATAATGTGTTTTTTGAACATTAAAGCATGTCAACATATTCTGTTACACCAAATACACAAAATAATGATCTTTAAAAAAAGCATCATATGACCCCTTTAAAAAAAACAACAACAACAGTGTTCTGTGGACCAGTTTCTCTTAATTATTACATGAGCTGAAGAAAAATTTGAAATTAAACAATTCAGCATATTCTAGTAGTTGTGTATTGCATGGTAGATGGTCTCTAGTTAGTCTAAGAACTTGGTGCTAACTGGTGGACCAGCAAGAAAGCGGTTGGTCAAGCTGGTTTTAGGAACTAGTCAACCAGCTAATGGCCAACTTAGACCACATAGCATGTTTCAAAGCACAGTTACATCTAAAGCTGGGTTTTCCATCAGTGCACGGTTTGGGTTTAACTGCAGGGTCATTCGTGCCACGTCTCTGAACTACAAGCGCGTTTAACCACAATTAGGGAATTGAAATACATGGGTGCAAAAAGACGACTTCCTCCTTCCGTTCAAAATGGTGTTTACCCTTGTTTTTGTAAACCTCGCCACTGCGCAACAAGCCTCAGAGTCAGATTTGCAGTGTAAACACGAGCGTTTTAATAACACCGATTATTGAACACGACCCCCAACACGTTTTGTTCATTTCCATTCACACATTTGCACACAAATAGCCTTACCAACTGCCCGCGCTTTCTGCTCACGCCTGAGCGTTTCGGACTGAACGCCACATCCCGGGATCTGACCGGGGGGGTGTTGCTTTGTTTCGTCGTTCGTGTCTGGTTTTCCTTTAGACGCATTGCTTTTCCCGTTCCCTCCCCGAGACTGAAGGGTAGCCCTCAAACGCTGATTTTCCTGCTCTTTGGTGGCCGTTTCCAACAGCATTGAATTCAAAGTGGCCCCAGCAGTGTTGGTGATTTCTTGCACGGCGAGCTGCACTACCTGCTCCAGCGCGGACTCCAGCTGACCTTGGAAAAACGAAATATACAGGGCACCGTTCATGATTGCGACCGCTCTGTTGGAAGACCTCTTTCATTCTTCTTCTGCCCACCTCCCAAAATAGTGTTAAATATACATAAGTCCTCCAGAACAACTGCCTCGAAATGAACAGTTACCCCTTTCTCGCGAAACACATCGTGGATGTTTACACCCCTCCGTATGCTGTACCGTACTCCACGTAGTCGAGTCGCACCTGGATTCCAAATACTCCACGAGCACATTCCCCAAACGACCACTGCGCCATTTTGCCCCAAATATGAAAACGTTTTGCGAACATAACCCAGCATTGCGAAACACTTTTTAAGTAAAACGCTGCTTTAACGTTCAGTGTAATTTAACCGAGCCGTTTGCGGTTTTTGTTATCCGACGATTTGTAGGCAAGTTGCGCGCATAAATGACCCGATTCATTGAAACTCTTTAGTAGATTACAGCCACTCAGTTATTGCCTGTTATATCTAGTTACGCACTACTTTTGTGGAGCGTAGGCTATTATTTAGATTTTATTGCACATTGACTCCCACTGAAAACAAAAGGTTTATCGTGCGCTCCTCTGTTTTAGTTACGGTAAAGCGGCCGCTGCATTATCTGAGAGGAAGGCGGGAGATTACAGATGTAAAGAGGTGCATTTGGTGTCCAACTCATTATTTTTTAAATTATTTTAATAATTTGTTACTCACTAAAGATAGGCCATAACGATATAATAATTTCTGTCTTGCATTGCTGAAAATCATGATTTATTGTTGTTGGTAATAGTCCGTGTATTTTTTTCCATCACGTATCATTGTGTAATCAAAATATTTTATTTTACTTTTATTTTGGTAATATTTCATTTATTTTATTTATAAAAGGCCCAAATAGTCATTTTCCTAATTCTACAACATTAAATTGTTTAAAAAAAAATTAAAAACTTTTTTCTTATAAAAACGTGTGTCCGTAAATATTGCGTCAACTTTTTTTTCTGGTGATTCTATTTTATTATTTTTTTGTGACATGTTGGTGTATCTTTTACTTGGATGTTATAAGTTGAACTGAGTAAATACAGCTGGATAAAACAAAAACTCTCCGTCTTCATTTCAGAATGTGATTATTTTAAACAAAATGGGATTATTTTAAAGGGGGGTGACACGCACACACCCTGGCAGATTTTATTTATTTATTTATTTAACATAATTTTAGTGTCTAGTAGTGCACATGAAAAGTAATTTAAAAGTAGTTATTATTCATTATAGCCTATTGACCACACCCACAAAAAACACAAACACCCATATGTTTTCAGTTACTGGTGCCATTGTAAAAAGTGCTTATTCATTCCACAAGTGAAAGATATCTGCCCTATTATAAGGGGTCCTATTATGCTCTTTTACAAAGTCTTGATCTTGTTTTGGGGGTGTACTAGAACAGGATCTCATACTAGGTTGTTCGAAATACACACTGTGCCAGTGTGTGCTGTGATTGGCAGCACTCGGCGCCTGGTCGGGAAATGTCACGCCCCTTACCATAGCCGCCTGCAAGCGCGATTTAAACCCGGATGATTGTAACCACTCTAAGTTCGTCTGCCTTGGGAAAGCTAGAATGTCTCCGACATAGTGATAACACTCGTTGGCTTCTCTAGTGCAGCTCAACCAGGTCTCATCCCATTCGTCGATATTTGTGATATCACAAATCCCGGAAAATATGCGTTGTAGTCCAAACGGGTCGTTCGTTGTAGTTTTTGAAAAGGGATTTCTGTTAAATAAAATATCTCCTTTTGAAGTGGACTTTGAGCTTTGTAACTTTGCAGGTCTTTTTTATGCTCAAACAGCAACATTACAGACTAACTAAAGTTGAAAAAGTGAAAAAGCATAATAGGACCCCTTTAATGAATTGGTTCACTCAAAAATTTAAATTGTCATTTAGCTACTCTCATTTACCCCCAAGTTGTTTTAAACCTGTATGAGCTTCTTTCTTCTGTTGAACACAAAATAACATATTTAAAAAAATGTTGGTAACCAAACAGTTGACGTAGCATTGACGTCTTCCAGTATGAAAAAAAAATTCAATGTAGGCCTAAGTCAGTGGCTACCGCCAACTGTTTGGTTACCAACATTCTTTAAAATATCTTCTCTAGTGTTCAACAGAAAAAAAGAACAACAGACGGTTTGGAACAAGGAGAGATTTCAGAATGAAATTCATTTCAGAATTTTCATTTTTGGTTGAACTTTTCCTTTGAACAAAACAAAATAAAACAAAACAAACGTATTACCTACTAATATGATTGCAGTCTTCATCTCCTGTGACTAAATCATTCAAAACATATTTTTTTTCGGAAGTTCAGTTTATTTCGTTATGTGTAAAACCTTTTTTTTTTTTTTAAATGACATCTGTTGGGTTTTTGAAGTTGTAAAACAGCAGGAAAAGAACTCCTCCATCGTGCGTGCGATCTGTGGCTACGAATATACCACAGCCCCGGTTCCTGTTCTTAGCAGCAGAGGAAGAAGAATGTGGGGCAAAAGGAGACACACAAGTCATTTTAGGTATTTTCTGTCGATAAAAATGGCACCCTCTTTTACACTAGGCCATGGTTGATTGTTAGAAGGTTTAAGATCATTATTAGTTATTCATTATTCAATTATTCATTCATTTTGAACAGATGATTTTATCTATAGAGAACTTTTGAGAAAACTGCTCCTCCATCAAGGACACAGTTTTCTAATCTAATACTCTGAATTATGTTTCTAATACTCTGAATTATGTTTCTTTATTGTGTTGCAGCTTGCCTTCTACTGTTGGAGGAGTTCAGTTTTCACTTGTCTTTGTTGCTATGTCACATTCAGTCTATATTCAACTATTAATTACCTTTTTATTCAAGGATTAAAGTTCATTGCAACTTGTGTTCTTGAGAAGTGAGTGTGCAGTAGTGCAAATGACAGCACTAATCAATATCAGTACAGTTATCTATATAGATATGAACATATTCAAATTTGAATAGGAATTGCCAGCGGTATTAAATTAGAAATAATGCTATTAAAATAGAATAGTGTTTGAAAATACATTTTAAGCAATAATTTGGTTTTGTCATTTTCTGTTAGGAAAGTTTCTGCAATGCCTAACAGTTACAGCAGTTAACAACTTCATGCAAACCAAACATATTGCTATTTTAAATATTTATTAATATATTTAAGGATTTAAATTGAATTAAATGATTCAATCAGAATATTCAAGAGAATATTTCATTTAAAATTGACAAATTAAGCAACTTAAGCAGAGAGATAAGCAGACATGTAAGCACAGCATTTTTAATCAGCACTTTATCGGGCTACTTCATTTCACCATGATAATAATATATATATATATATATATATATATTATTATTATTACTATATATATATATATATATATATATATAAGTATTTAAACAGCACATTCTGTTTCAAAGTCTGCCTTAATTATGTTTCTTGTAAAGTATTCAACTAATTAAAATGCAGTTTTCAAACACCAGGGGGTGCAGTATGATAACTACTGTATATCAAATAAAACATAATGTGTTTAATATTGTCATCTCTTCTGGCATGATGGCTAAACTTATTGCATTCAGCTTCTTAACGTAACGCATTACTTTCCATAAAAAAGTAACTAAGTAACGTAATTAGTTACTTTTTTTATGGAGTAATGCAATATTGTAATGCATTACTTTTAAAAGTAACTTTTCCCAACACTGCTGATGCCTTTCTTTTCAAGTTTAAATTTTTCAGGCAGTTCCTTAAAATGAAACCATCTATACATCTACACATGTATTTGTGCCTGCCAGAATTACAAACAAGACAGCTAGACGACGACTCAGAATATCTCACAAAAATTAATAATAGTAGATGCCTGGAGGTAGAACTTGTGATTAATGTTAATAGGCCTAGTTGTGGAGAGTGACACAAAAAAGAATTTACATTGGGCGTGGTCCGCTGTACCGGAAATGAGGAAAGGCTCGGCGCAAAAAAAAAAAGATATGTTCAAAAAAACAAAGGGGGGGAGGGGGGATGCTCATTTGACCCGGTCATTATTGTTTATTTGTCATAAAGCAGATGTTTTTGTGTGGTTGTCGTCTGAGAGGGCACAAGACATTGAGCGCTCCTCATTCATGCGCTTGGGGATCCCTTTAATGACAGGTGACGAGATGCAATAAACACCTGTCCTTCATCCGCGCGCAATATTACCAGACGCACTATGACAGGGCTGCCAAAACTTGGTCCTGGAGGGCCAGTGTCCTGCATAGTTTAGCTCCAACTTGCCTCAACATACCTACCTTTAACTGTCTAGTATGCCTAGTAGGAGCTTGATTAGCTGCTTCAGGTGTGTTTAATTAGGGTTGGAGCTGAACTCTTCAGGACACTGGCCCTCCAGGACCAAGTTTGGACACCCCTGCACTATGACGAAAGCGCAGCGCTTGAATATTAATATGGCCATGTTGCTTCGTAAAATTACACAGGTATTCACGCCACCTATTTAAAAAACATAAGCCCTTTCCTTTCCTGTAGTAGAATTCGTAAATTCACCAGCAGCAGCAGTATAGCGCCTTCTCAGCCAATAGTTTAGTGCAGTGTTTCTCAACCCTGGTCCTGGGCGCCCCCCAACACTGCACATTTTGTGTGTCTCCCTAATCAAACACACCTGATTCAACTCATTAGCTCATTAGAAGAAACTCCAGGACCTGAAATGGGTGTGTCAGACAAGGGAGACATACAAAATGAGCAGTGTTGGGGGGCGCCCAGGACCAGGGTTGAGAAACACTGGTTTAGTGCTACTGTTCGAACGTCTCGTTAAGTTATTCATATTCATGAGCCTCAGGACACCAGTGGTATTCCACTATGTGAGGCTGAGGGGCCATGTCACATCATATTATCGTGATATACTGACCAGTGTGACTCATATAGGCTACTGTAATATGCACCATATAAATAACTGTGTGTTGTGTCAGCTTATTAAATGCATTTACAACCCTAGATTGTGATTTGTTGCTACCCATAACATAATAATGTTTATGCCATGTGGTAGGGATTAATATTATAAGCCCGTTTTCTACCATTGTTCTATGTATTTTAATTTCTAAGATAATAATAATAATAATAATAAAACACTTAGCATTGTTCAGGCAAAACTGAAAGTGACTTGTGTGTGAGCTGTGCTTTATTCATCGCTACACTATTGTCAATAGGCAGTTATGGAAGCCAGTTTCTGCCACAGAATTAAAAAAAAAATGTGATTGTGACTTTTTATCTCGCAATTCTGAGCGTACATCTCACAATTTGGACTTTGTTTCTTGCAGTTCTGTGGAAAAAGTCATAATTGCGAGATATAGCTAAACTCAGAAAAAAGTCAGAATCGTAAGATTTAAACTCAGAATTGCAAGATATAAACTAAGAATTCTGAGAAAAAAGTCAGAAGTGCGAGATATGTGCATCTCAATAAATTAGAATGTCGTGGAAAAGTCGTGAGTTAGGTACGATATGTGGGTGAGTAAATGATGACAATTCTGATTTTGGGTGAGTTATTCATTTATTTGAAATGAAAACATATTCGATCAAATACTGTAAAATCAATACAAATATGTATTTATAGCATTTTTAACACTTGTAAAGCCCTGGGGTCCTGTGTCGCATTGAGATGCAGCTTGGCAGGCATTTAAGATAGACTGCAAGTTTCTCCCTTCGCTGCCGCTGCACTCAGTGACCTGTACGGGGGTCATAAATTGCAGCATAGAATGCAAAACAACAAGCCCTCCTGCAGCAGTGCACTCAACACAGCCTAGCAATCAGTTCAATGGCGTGTTAAAGAAATAGTTCAGCCAAAAAAGAAACATCTGTCATCATTTGCTCACCCTCATGTCATCCCATATGATTTTATTCCTTCATGTGGAACACAAACCAACATACCAACTTGACAAAGACGCAGCATAAAAGTATCATAAAGTAGTCCATATGAGTTTTTCATTTTCATTTCCTGAAATTTTCTTATTCATTTTCTCTGTGTGACGAGCAGATGATACAGGTTTGAACTTACACAAGGATCAAATGTAAAATGTAAAATGTAATTGACAGATTTTCCATTTTTGTGTGAACTGTTACCTTAAATCTTGCATTGCTCATAGTAAAGTAGTAAAGTAAAGGACTTTACAACTGATGTAACATCTGGGTCGGACTGAGCTATGCTTTTGGTGTAAATGGGTTAACCCACATTCCACAGCAAGTGTTCATGGCCTAGATCACAATCGAGACTAAACCAAGATCTGATGCTGCGTGGCATTAGTAACCCAGGTTATAAGTCATATATATTACAAAAGCAATTTGCTATTCGTGTCTTTAAGAAAGTTTAGAGTATGATTTAAAGGGGATTTCTGGTGTGCCAGGGGTACCGTGGCTTTTTTGATAGTTGCTTGAATGAACACAATAAAAAAATAGCAAAAAACATTAGACGCTAAATAGAAAGTGGCCCCTGGCAAACCGAAAACGAGCTTCAGAATAAATTAATCTAATCATATAAAGAGTTTTCATTGCTATGATCCATGGTTGTATAAAACCAGTAGCCAAACCTCATCGTTCTTGAGGATACCATGAACAAAATGTCAGAAACACAATTTTGTCGAAGGTTTGTCAGAGCTTTCTTTCCAGCGGTTTACACACCATTTCTGCAGACACTGCAGACGAGAGGTGTGAAGAACTTCTGTTTCTCTCTAAAACTGTTTAGTCAGATATTCTTCTTTATGAATGCTGATATGTCAAATACTTTCATCAAATGAAGTTGGTAAAGAATACACAAAGAACTTGGTATCATAAAAGGCCTTAAAGGAATAGTTCACCCAAAAAGGAACATTTATTTACCCTTAGCCCATCCAAGATTAGATTGAGTTTGTTTCTTCATCAGAACAGATTTGGAGAAATGTAGCATTACATCACTTGTTCACCAATGGGTGCCGTCAGAATGAGAGTCCAAACAGCTGATAAAAACATCATGATAAACCACAAGTAATCCACACCACTCCAGTCCATCAATTAACATCTTGTAAAGTGAAATCTGCATGTTTTAACTTTAAACTGTTGCTTCTGGCTATAACATGAGTCCTCTATCCATAATAATGCTTTCTCCAGTGAAAAAATCATCTCATCTGAATCAGGAGAGAAATATGCACAGCACCGTTTACAAGCGAAACACAGTTCTAAACAAACTTGTTTGTGGATTTTGATGTGAGAGGACAACAGAGGATGGACTTTTTCACTGGAGGAAGCATATATATACACGTATTTTGGCCAGAAGCAACGGTTAAAAGTTAAAATGCCTTAATGATGGACAAATTCTTACAAATATGCAGCTTTTCACTTCACAAGACGTCAGTTGATGGACTGGAGTTTTGTGGATTACTTGTGGATTATTGTGATGTTTTTATCAGCTGTTTGGACTCTCATTCTGACGACACCCATTTACTGCTGATGATCCATTGGTGAGCAAGTGATGTAATGCTAAATTTCTCCAAATCCATTCTGATGAAGAAAAACTCATCTACACCTTAAATGGCCTGAGGGTGAGTACATTTTAAGCAAATTTTCTTTTTTGAGTGAACTGTTTCTTTAAATATGAGACAATTGCAGAACAAAGCCCAAGTGTCCACAAAAAGAATCATATTGATCCCATTCACAAAGATATGTGTACTAGTAAACTTCCACACTTATTATGAGGTACAGAAATGTAGTATAAGCAGTCGGTTCATTCCTCTTAAATCCCAGAGAGCACAGAGTACCGAGACTGACCCTGTCCAATTGACTGTAGGAATTTTCATCCAAGTAAGATAAGAACCAATCGAGCACAGATCCAGAGATGTCAATCGCAGCCAGTGCGGAGGTCAACAGTCTGCTATTTAATGCATTGAACACAGCAGACAGAATACTGAATCAAGACTGATATCAAATCTTGATTAGTATGACCCTGCAGTGTGAGCTTCACTAGTAGAAGACTGTATGTCATGATTCATTTGCAGTAAGTGCACCTCATTGCTATTGAGAAATACAAGCTACCATAAAAGCGATACAATACGATACGATACGAAAAAGTGTTCTGCTGCTTACGGTTACAACTAGGATGCGGTTATGTTTTCTTATTGCATCTCATACTGAATTAGTTTATGTTATTTTCATGTTGCAGCACCTTTTTACCATCCATCAGGAAAAACCGCAGTGGTATTAGTGAAGTGAAACTACAAAAGTATTATTGATTTTATTAACTGCATGTTATTTTGGCCAGAAGCAACGGTTAAAAGTTAAAATGCCTTAATGATGGACAAATTCTTACAAATATGCAGCTTTTCACTTCACAAGACGTCAGTTGATGGACTGGAGTTTTGTGGATTACTTGTGGATTATTGTGATGTTTTTATCAGCTGTTTGGACTCTCATTCTGACGGCACCCATTCACTGCTGATGATCCATTGGTGAGCAAGTGATGTAATGCTAAATTTCTCCAAATCCATTCTGATGAAGAAAAACTCATCTACACCTTAAATGGCCTGAGGGTGAGTACATTTTAAGCAAATTTTCTTTTTTGAGTGAACTGTTTCTTTAAATATGAGACAATTGCAGAACAAAGCCCAAGTGTCCACAAAAAGAATCATATTGATCCCATTCACAAAGATATGTGTACTAGTAAACTTCCACACTTATTATGAGGTACAGAAATGCAGTATAAGCAGTCGGTTCATTCCTCTTAAATCCCAGAGAGCACAGAGTACCGAGACTGACCCTGTCCAATTGACTGTAGGAATTTTCATCCAAGTAAGATAAGAACCAATAGAGCACAGATCCAGAGATGTCAATCGCAGCCAGTGCGGAGGTCAACAGTCTGCTATTTAATGCATTGAACACAGCAGACAGAATACTGAATCAAGACTGATATCAAATCTTGATTAGTATGACCCTGCAGTGTGAGCTTCACTAGTAGAAGACTGTATGTCATGATTCATTTGCAGTAAGTGCACCTCATTGCTATTGAGAAATACAAGCTACCATAAAAGCGATACAATACGATACGATACGAAAAAGTGTTCTGCTGCTTACGGTTACAACTAGGATGCGGTTATGTTTTCTTATTGCATCTCATACTGAATTAGTTTATGTTATTTTCATGTTGCAGCACCTTTTTACCATCCATCAGGAAAAACCGCAGTGGTATTAGTGAAGTGAAACTACAAAAGTATTATTGATTTTATTAACTGCATGTTAATAGATGGCCTGCCCGAGAAGAGTCTAAATACTGCAAGTCTATACCTCACAGGTCATGCTGGCTGCCTAAAAAAAGAGTTCAGAATCAGTTATTTTCAGATTTCTTTTAACTATAAGAAAGTGAAATGTTTATTGATACCCATAAAGTTACAAAAACGTTAAAAATAATTTCAAGTGTGTGTGTTGAAGTTGTGGGAGGAGAGTGTGAAGGTAACAAATAACTGGCGTTTCTGAATCTGCTCTTTTTGTTCCCTTTTCTTTCTTTTTTTTCTAACATTGATGTTATTTAACTGAGTCGTCCGCCGTTCCCTACCAAGGCTGTTAAGAAACGTCTCAACTAGGTAAATGTCAGCATGCATGGTTTATTATTTGGTTCATTATGTTTGTGTGATACAGTGTAGAATGAATGAATGTTGATCCTCATCTTTTTAAAAGAGTGTTTTTATTTGGCAGATTTTATAATGCTTTGAGTAGCTGCAATTTATTCATTTATTTGATGTGAAGGTTTCACCACTCTGTGTGTTATTTGACTTAACGTTGAGCACTTTATTTTCATTTTAACTTAAATTTTAATCTTAAATTGAAAGCAATGGAATTGCATTGAGAACACGTGAATGTGTTTTTGGGGGTGAATGTCTATTTATTTAGCAGGTATTTTTAATGGCTCACTATGTTTCACTTGCATCATGGTTTGGACACAGTTTAACTGAATATATGTTTCTCATAATTGTTTCAACCTTTTTATCCATTGCCTCCCACTTATATGTTTGAAATTAATCTTGTAACCTGCTAAATATAAAGATAATATTTGCAACCTGCATCCTTCTGAAGTTGATTTCATGATTATATTCCTATGGATGTCATGTAAAAACAGAGAAATTTAAAAATGTAGTAACTTGTCTATACAAGCAGAGCACCAGAGATGGTATTTGACATATTTATTGTTTAATTATCTGTGAAGCCCATGAAGAGCAGACTGTTTTTCGGTGCAGGACAGTGATGGAAACTGCAATAATGCAGAAGTAATATATGTGTTGCACTCAAAATATCTAGTGGCTTTAATGCGGCATCATTTTGTAGCTGAAAAAGTCGCAGTTATCCATCGACCGTCAAAAAATATTAGTACCCTATATATGCTTCATACGCAAATGTATGTGTAGATAAAACACTTAAGTCAGCTAAAATTATATATAAAATGCATATAACTTCATTTGATCTATTTGATATATCAGCATTCATACAGGAGGGCTGAATATCTGATTAAGTCATTTTAGAGAGAAACAGAAGTTGTTCTCATGCAGCTTGAGAATTGCTTTTTCCTTTTTTCCACATTTGATTGGATATTTTGTTATATAATGCAGACACTCAGACATTTTACATGTAAAGTGTCTATATAGTTCTTGGGGCTGTCGTTTTGTCCAAATCTTAGATTGTTTATTAAATCAGAGTTTTATAATTACAATTCCTTTTTCTCTCTCTTTCAGCCAGCATTTGCAAATGGCTCCCCTGCTGTTGTTCCTCTTTCTTCCCATTGCCTTCTGTTGCGAAACGGCCCCCAGCACTGAGTGCGAAAAGCTTCCCTTTGTACCCGGATATAATTTGGTGGGAGAAGGCTTTGACATTGTGCGAATGAAGACCACCGGAGCTTTTGTGGTGGATGTGCGGACCTACATGAGCGGAGGAGAGCATGGGAACTGCACTCAGTGTGAGAACAAACTGCTCAACGAGAAGCAGAAGCTGCCAGCTTCTGTGGTCGACTGGCGGATCAAGGTGCAGTGTCGCCGCAGCCTCAGCGCCAAGTTGTATGAATCGGCCAGCTCGGTTCTTAAGGATACCACCAATTCAGCCAGTGCCAGCTGGAAGATCGGGCTGAGTGTGCCGATGGTGGCAGGTGTGGCTGTTGGCGGCACACATTCGCATTCAGCCAGGTTTGCCAAAAGCCACGCAGCTCAAGACAAGTACTCCTTCACGAGCCACACCTTCTCCTGTCGCTACTACTCGTAAGTCCTGGTATATACAGTGGGTACGGAAAGTATTCAGACCCCCTTACATTTTTCACTCTTTGTTATATTGCAGCCATTTGCTAAAATCATTTAAGTTATTTTTTTTTCCTCATTAATGTACACACAGCACCCCATATTGACAGTAAAACACAGAATTGTTGACATTTTTGCAGATTTATTAAAAAAGAAAACCTGAAATATCACATGGTCCTAAGTATTCAGACCCTTTGCTCAGTATTTAGTAGAAACACCCTTTTGATCTAATACAGCCATGAGTCTTTTTGGGAAAGATGCAACAAGTTTTTCACACCTGGATTTGGGGATCCTCTGCCATTCCTCCTTGCAGATCCTCTCCAGTTCTGTCAGGTTGGGTGGTAAACGTTGGTGGACAGCCATTTTTAGGTCTCTCCAGTACATTAATGAGGAAAAAAATTAACTTAATTTATTTTAGCAAATGGCTGCAATATAACAAAGAGTGAAAATTTTAAGGGGGTCTGAATACTTTCCGTACCCACTGTATGTGAGAGTATGTGTGATTTAACTACAATCTTAAATATAAAGGTTATTCATGGTTCCATTAAGAAACTTTAACATCAATAGAAGCTTTCCATTCCAGAAAAGGTTCTTTACACTCTCAAAAATAAAGCATCCAAAAGGGTTTTTTCACAGCAAATCCCATAGAAGACCATTTTGAGTTCCCAAAAGTTCCGTTTAGTTAATAGTTCTTATAAGAAGGATTTTTTTCTTAGTGTGAAGAACATTTTAATATTCTAAAGAAGCTTTGTCCACTGCAAAGAACCTTTTGTGCAATGGACAGGTTCCATAGATGTTAAAGGTTCTTCATGGGCCCATCAGTGCCAATAAAGAACCTTTATTTTTAAGTGTGAGAAGTGGAAAATGGTTCTGTAGTTATTGGTTTAAAAATGTAACTGGCTACTCTATGATTGGTTGTCTGTTGCCAAACAACTTAAAATTCTAGAATCGCATGCTAAACAGAGCTCAGCTCATTAAATATGCATGAACTCGGTACAGTCATAAAGACTTTCAGGTGAGACGTTTAGTGTCGACGCTCGTGGAAATTGTTCGAAATGTTGTAAATGTACTAACTGGAGTGATGAACAGACAAAAAGTATTATTCTGCAGTATTTCAGCTGATTTATTGACCTCATAAATATGCAAATCAGAACATTAGGGTTTAAAAACGTACACTGTGAAATTTAAAAACTTGACTACCCAGGATTATAAATTGTAAAATCAAATATAATCTCTGTGGAAGCCTGGTTTTTTTTCTGTCATTGTAAAAACATAAAAATAGGTAATTGTGGGAAAGTTTCTAATAAGAAATAGTTACATTGTGAGATAAAAAGCTGCAAGTGTCAGATATATAAAGTCGCAATTATGAGATATGGAGGGGGGGGACTTTCAGTATAGACAAAAACTCCATCAAACAGTTTTGAAAGTGGTGTAGATCACATAAAAATTATGTGATCTACACTCTGAAAAAAAGGTACAAAAGCTCACTGGGGTGGTACCTTTTCAAAATGTACACTTTTGTACCTTTTAGGTCCTGATATGGACCATTTAGATACAAAGGGGAATCTTTTGAAAAGATACCGTCCCAGTGACAGCTTTTGTACCTTTGTGTAGAGCTTTATACAGTGCGTGCAATTGTAAATACTATAATCTATCCCTCACAGCCTTGTTTTAATCTGAATCAAAAATCAAAATTTTAAATCTTTTAAATTTTTAATCAAAAAAGCAATATGCCATCTAATCTGACTATAAATGTCTATAAAGTCACAATTACCTGTTTTAAATTTAAATTTTTTTACTCTACGACAGAAGCAGGTTTCTATATTGAAGAAAGTGAAACGTGTTACAGGATTACATTAGTCTGGGGTTTGGACTGACAATGAAGCATGAAACCCCTATAAAGTCTTTCTTCTCTTCTTTCATCAGATTTCGTCTTCATGCTCGCCCTCCACTGACCAAAGAATTTTTGGGTTCCATCACTTCACTTCCTGCGAAATACGACAGCAAGTCAGAAGGTGCATACAACCATTTCATCTCAATCTACGGGACACACTTCTTGCGGAGAGTCGACCTGGGCGGCCGCGTGCATTCAACCACTGCTGTGAAGACCTGCCAGGTTTCCATGAAGGGTCTGTCGGTACATGACGTGAGCAACTGCTTATCGGCGGAGGCGTCCGGCGTCATCAAGGGCGTGAAGGTGAGTGGGCAAGCAAGCTTCTGCAAAGGCAAACAACAGAAACTGGAGAGGGGCAACAGCTTCAGCGCCTCCTTCTCCGACCGAGTCACTGAAATACTAGGGGGCAACGGTGAGCAGCAAGACATCCTCTTCAGTCCAAGCAACGTTAGTGGTTATGGTGTGTGGCTCAAGTCACTGAAGAAAATCCCTGGAGTGGTTTCCTACACCTTGAGCTCATTGCACATGCTGGTAAACAACGACCCAGCTAGACGAGCCAGTCTACAAGCGGCCATCAGCAAGTACATCACAAAAAGCGCCATGTCTATTGCTTGCCCCTCCAGTTGCAAAGTGGGCCATCGTAGCAATAGCTGCGCATGCAAATGCAGCGGTCATCGAAGCGTTGATAGTAACTGCTGCCCAAGTAATCCAGGAGTGGCCACGTTGACCGTGACTGTGTTGAGCGGTACAGGATTATGGGGAGACTATTTCTCTAAAACCGATGGTTATGTTAAAGTGTTCTACGGAAGCCGTGCAGTTGAGACCCCTGTGATTTGGAACAACAATTTTCCTCAGTGGAACTACAACATAAATTTTGAAACTGTAGATTTGACTAAAAGAAAGTAAGTGGTTATGTTCACAAAACGTAATCTTAGTTTCAGTTTCGGTCATTAAATGCTTCTGAAATTGGTGATAGTGTTTGTAGAAATACCTGTTGTACTTCATATTGTGTCTATGCTCATTTTTCAGGCCCTTGCGATTTGAGGTGTGGGACCGTGACAACCGGTTTGATGATGATCTGTTGGGAAAGTCGTCTCTTGTTCCACAGAAAGGGACCAATCAGAAGCGGTCATTTAAATTAAAGCATGGCTCTTTTTTGATCGCCTATTCTGCAAAGTGTGGCCCAAGTCTTACGGGGTCTTTCTGTGAGAAATACGCTCCTACGCCGGGTGGTGACGGTACTCTAAACTATTACCAGCCCTTTGGTGGAGAACAGCCCATTTTGTTGAAAAAACCCAAGGGTTTTAGAAGAAATGTGTCCTTGCTGTAATAATACAACTGCGGAATGTGAAGATCATGTAAAATACTGGGGAAGGGCCTTCTAATATAAGCTATTTGAGATTTTTCCAAAGATACACATTTAAAACAGTTATTATAAATCAAATATCATTGACTTATTTCTAGAGAAATTTACAAGTCTTATTTCAATAGACACCTAAAATTTTATCAGATTTGTAAAGATTTTTGAAATAATTTTCTCTGATTCTTAAAAAAAATATTCTTCATATGTGACCCTGAAGCACAAAACCAGTCTTAAGTCTCTGGGGGATATTTGTAGCAATAGCCAAAAATACATTGTATGGGTCAGAATGATTGATTTTTCTTTTATGCCAAAAATCATTAGGACATTAAGTAAAGATCATGTTCCATGAAGATATTTTGTAAATTTCCTACTGTAAATATATCAAAACTTCATTTTTGATTAGTAATATGCATTGCTAAGATGTTCATTTGGACAACTTTAAAGGCTATTTTCTCAATATTTAGATGTTTTTGCACCGTTAGATTCCAGATTTTCAAATAGTTGTATCTCGGCCAAATATTGTCCTATCCTAACAAACCATACATCAATGGAAAGCTTATTTGTTCAGCTTTCAGATGATGTATAAATCTCAATTTCGAAAAATTTACACTTATGACTGGTTTTGTGGTCCAGGGTCACAAATACATCTGTTTTATAATTTCATATGTATGTATATGCATGTATTGTATACAATAACCACCATATTGAGATTAAACAAAAAATAAAATCCTTTCAGATGCAATAAAAACTTTCTTGAAAAAAAGTATTCATATTTTGTCTCTAATGCTCACTTCAGTCAAACTTTAGTTTGGCGGCTGCTTATTTCACTCATTATTATTATTAGATTTGTGGGCAATAACTATTTAACTGTAATGTCACAAAAATAGCAGGGAAAAGATAAAACAAAGGTTCTGAGGAATCATGAAAGTAGATTAAGTACGCTCATTCATTGATGGTTTTAATTAAAATTAGCCACTTTCAATGCATGCCGGTAAAAACAAACAGAATGAAGAAAGCTGTACCAGTCACCTTTCTAAATGAGGATGAAGATGGACAAACATTGGGGGTTAAGTGTAAGTAAACAAAATGTAACAATTCTATAGATTTAATGCATTACATAGGTCAACATACTTTGATATAGATTTGATATAAATTAAATAGAGAAATATTTCAAGCCAAAAATATCCCGTGATTGCAGCTTTTCTGAGCCAAACAGCGCCCCCTGTAGAAAATAACATGCTTTACACAGTCAGTCTCTCCTAAAGGTCTTCCATTGTGTTCAGTTCATATTGTCCTATCCTAACAAACCATACATCAATGGAAAGCTTATTTGTTCAGCTTTCAGATGATGTATAAATCTCAATTTCGAAAAATTTACACTTATGACTGGTTTTGTGGTCCAGGGTCACAAATACATCTGTTTTATAATTTCATATGTATGTATATGCATGTATTGTATACAATAACCACCATATTGAGATTAAACAAAAAATAAAATCCTTTCAGATGCAATAAAAACTTTCTTGAAAAAAAGTATTCATATTT
Source organism: Sinocyclocheilus grahami (assembly GCF_001515645.1). Taxonomy (NCBI): domain Eukaryota; kingdom Metazoa; phylum Chordata; class Actinopteri; order Cypriniformes; family Cyprinidae; genus Sinocyclocheilus; species Sinocyclocheilus grahami. Next base: position 351,980 of record NW_015506033.1, on the reverse strand, counting down.
TGTCTCTAATGCTCACTTCAGTCAAACTTTAGTTTGGCGGCTGCTTATTTCACTCATTATTATTATTAGATTTGTGGGCAATAACTATTTAACTGTAATGTCACAAAAATAGCAGGGAAAAGATAAAACAAAGGTTCTGAGGAATCATGAAAGTAGATTAAGTACGCTCATTCATTGATGGTTTTAATTAAAATTAGCCACTTTCAATGCATGCCGGTAAAAACAAACAGAATGAAGAAAGCTGTACCAGTCACCTTTCTAGATGAGGATGAAGATGGACAAACATTGGGGGTTAAGTGTAAGTAAACAAAATGTAACAATTCTATAGATTTAATGCATTACATAGGTCAACATACTTTGATATAGATTTGATATAAATTAAATAGAGAAATATTTCAAGCCAAAAATATCCCGTGATTGCAGCTTTTCTGAGCCAAACAGCGCCCCCTGTATAAAATAACATGCTTTACACAGTCAGTCTCTCCTAAAGGTCTTCCATTGTGTTCAGTTTAATCATTTAGGCCCAAACCTCCCAAAAGCTGGTTTGTGAATTACTATCGCTAAAGATCTTATAAAAATGAGTCTGAAATGATAACTACAGTGCACATGCATACTGGTGTTCAATGGGATTTGAAAGCTTTGTGGTCATTAATGCTATTGTTGAACCACCAACTGAATGAGCACAGATGACTGCATGAACATATTTAATGCCATTAAAACTGTCACTTAAATGCAATGGCATTTAAGGGGAAGTCGTGGCCTAATGGTTAGAGAGTCGGCCTCGTAACCCAAAGGTTGCGGGTTCGAGTCTCGTATCGGTAGAGATTGTAGGTGGGGGGAGTGAATGTACAGCGCTCTCTTCCACCTTCAATACCACGACTGAGGTGCCCTTGAGCAAAGCACCGAACCCCCAACTGCTCCCCGGGCGCCGCAGCATAAATGGCTGCCCACTGCTCCGGGTGTGTGTTCACTGCTGTGTGTGTGTGTGCACTTAGGATGGGTTAAACGCAGAGCACTAATTCCTAGTATGGGTAACCATACTTGGCCACATGTCATGTCACTTTAACGAATATTTAGTGTATGCTGCATGAATCTCTTTTTACAGAAACATTTGAAAATATACAGAAAAAAAAACATGTAAAATGTAATTTAACAGACAAAATATCTGCCCTTTAGTACTGTCTTTGTCTGATTTGAGCCATTTGAAACTGGTATTAGCAAAAAAAGTGTTATATTCTTGACTACATCTTTTTTTTAACTAGTTGCCGTTGTTTACATTTCTGAGCTCTGCGGTGTCAGGACAGTGAACTGAGGCACAAAAGATGCATTGAAGATCCCTCCCACTCAGATTATTTGCTCCAGAAGCTTCCCTCTGGCAGATGTTTTAAGCAGTTCAAACCAAGACCAACAGACAACCGCACGGCCAATGCTATATTCCTGCTCAACCGGGCCCTCAGCAGTTAAACTAGTGTAGCTTTGAACATCCATACACATATATTTTCATCCTTTAAAGTTGATTTACTTTTATATTGCATGTTCCTTGTCCTGATCTTGTGGTCTTCAAAACCTTTCATCAAAATGTAATCCATTGTTTTTCCTGTGAAACTATTTTCCTTTTTCACAGACGCCACTGGAAAATGTCCATCAGTCTTGAAACATTTTTAAAATATTTATATTGATACTGATGCTGCATAAACAGAAGCAATATTCATATAAGAAATCCAGTTAAAAATGATAAATATCAATTTTGTATCTTTTTTCTTTTGCTTATTTTAAAGTGTAAAAATGCTGAAAGGCACAAGTCCCAGACAAAAGTTGATAAAACTTTGATAATGTTAGGCTATGCAATTGTTGCTACAGCTCAGGCCATATTAAACGTTAAAGATAATGTTGTTCAAACATAATATTAAATGGCTATAATTAACCATTTTTAACTTCGGAAATCACACACACACACACTTTTTTTTTTTTTGCAGCATCAGTACCGCGTTCGGAATCGCATTCGTGTGCTGGAGTCAGAGCGCGCTGCGGGGCATCACTGCACCGCCACGGAGGACACACCATCACAGAACCAGGAACGGGGAAAAGGGAAAAAGGCGTGAAATAGTGCAGAGGGGGAAGAACAGGGCGCTCTTTTTTTCCCCGAAACCACCTAAGTCTGTGGGAAATTAAACAGGAGCCAGACATTCGCTAATAATAAATCCACGAACGCAGCGGACATCTCAAGCGATATTTTTGGCCAGCACGGCGGGGGAAAATGAAGGATCGCACGCAGGAACTACGAAGTGTAAGTCTGGATTTCTGATGCTTTATCCTTCATCTCCTCCTATATTCTCCGTCTCCTCACCGCAACCGGGCGTCAGCAGCTGACATCTCACTGCTGCTCGCTCACGGTTGAGCATTTATGGGCATAATACGGTTTTCATCAAATTTCCTCCTTCTTTCTTTACGCAGTTACAAATGTCTAACATATCGCGCATAGCCTCTATAACGTTTTGAATAGCGGCTCTCACGCGAGCGCCGTTCCATGTGCGATGGATCGATTTATCGATCAAATCGGGTTATATGGCGTAATTCGCGAAATGAGCCCCCCTACATTAGCATGCATGCAAACAGACTACCTTTGATACATGTCGCCCGGGAGTGTGATCTAGGGGTATACACTGCTGCGGATAGTTAGCCAGTATCCTTACTCTGATACGCACCATCCCAGCATCTAATTCTATGATCACCGCATCATTAAATATTAATAGCGATTTTTTTTGTTGTTAAACGAAAATAACATTCACCCATATTTAGCTCTATTACACCCTGTTAACTCTATTGGCCGTCTGTACCTGGGAATTTTGAGCATCTCCACAAAAGCTCCATTCTGGATACATGCACATCCTCATCGGACGCATTTGGATCGTTGGGTGGGATGTGCGATTATTGCAGCACGCTTTGTTCCGTTCTTAGCCGCTATATTAAATATGAAAGGGTGTAGTAATATTCTTGCATGTATATGAGCTAAACGAATAGCTACAACATGGCCGCCAAAGTATTTCTATTTGTAGTCGCGACGGTATAGCGACTTAATCGCTTTTTTTCCCAATGATATGGAAAGTGGGCCTTGAGGCTTTAATGCGTCGTCCAACCTCCACCAATGTTCTGTTGAAATATCGTAAAGGAAACGCCTGAACCCAGTGCACTGCACTCATCAGTGTATGCGCGAGTGGTGCGCTTGCGGGGGGTGAGGGGTGTAATAGAGAAGTGTACATTAACATGTTTGTGAAATATATATATATAGCCTGTATATCAGCAACCTCAGCACCCAACCCAAAGACGCGCGCCTTCTTCACTTGCTTCATCCTAAAAGTCATTCAGACCGAAATCAGTCCAAGACTTCCCTTATTCCCCCCGGAGACCCGGAGCATCTGATATCAGCCTTTGCTTATCAGACGCAATGTAGAAATGTAATCTACAGATAATTGGATTTACAGAATTCGCAATTATACGTGATGCGCGTGCAGACTCCCCAAAGCCGGGCGCACTCGCTGTACACCCTCACGGAGCTTTTACACATATGCATCATCAGTCTTGCTTCTAAAGGTGTTAATGGCTCAACGCGAATCCGATGCGACATGATTGGGCAATAATCACATTTTATGTAATCGTCAACATCACTGTGACGTATCGGTCGCGTGGTGAGGGAAGTGTAGGGGTTACTTGGACTGTGGGCGTGCGCAGGGCGAGCGTGTCTATGCATAGCAGACAGGAGCAAGGCTAAATCAGACGGAATTCATTGACCTTGCCCCTTTCAGTATTAGGTTTCATTTGTATAGGGGTGAGATCTGACATTAAATGAATGAGTATGATTGAAGGGGATAATTGCAGCCTGAAGTATTGCTCATGAAAGCCGGGTGGGGATGCATTATGATCCAACAGTGGCAACATTTCCAGCATTTCAGATCATAAAGACTGTATATGTATGATTCCAATGAAGAAGTCAACATAGCATCCACATTCTGATAATTAACACGCTTAATGTCTTACGGCTGCGCTGACAAAGGTCTGAAGCAACCTACAGAAAATGGACCAGAATATCAATGGCAGATCATTTGATTCGGATAATAGGCCTGTGGAGACCGGGGCTAGTTGTCACACAGGAGAGGAGCTTTATCTCAGTAACTATAAGGTTTTGAGTCCAATGTTCAGTTAAGCAATTGTGTTCATTGGTTTCAAACACCTAGATCAAAAAATGTAAAAAAATATATAGAGAGAATTTGTTTTCAAAACAGGCTATTTGTTGGTCATAATAATGGTTTGATATTTTATACCTTATACTTTTATCATGCTTCATTCATTGTTTTGCATTTCGTAATTCTAATACTCTTTAAAATATCGCCAAACAACCTATGAAAGCCTGTTTAATGGCAAGTTCTATTGTGACAACTTACCCCATATAGTGCGACAACATGCCTGCTCTGTCGCAAAAGGTCAATGCGGTCGATGCGTCTTCGCTGAACCTTTTTCTTGGCAGAGGAAATGTTCGATAGCTTTTTTTGGAGCAAGACTTGCCTTTTAAATGAACTGACTTGAGAAAATAAATCTACCGTAATATTCACCTGAAAAAATCTCACCTAATTTCTTTAAAATATCGCCAAACAACCTATGAAAGCCTGTTTAATGGCAAGTTCTATTGTGACAACTTACCCCATATAGTGCGACAACATGCCTGCTCTGTCGCAAAAGGTCAATGCGGTCGATGCGTCTTCGCTGAACCTTTTTCTTGGCAGAGGAAATGTTCGATAGCTTTTTTGGAGCAAGACTTGCCTTTTAAATGAACTGACTTGAGAAAATAAATCTACCGTAATATTCACCTGAAAAAATCTCACCTAATATATGTTTGAGACGTAATAATATGTGTGACTAAATCTAAGCTTTCTATACGGTCTACAACAAGAAGTCTTTTCATGAGTGATGTGATGACTGTCTTTTGAAAAGCGGATATGGTTCATGTCAGCGTTAGTGTGACAGAGTAAGCATGCAGACAGTATATATTATTATAGTATATCACTTGAACAATATTATTCCAAATCCTGATACTAAACATGCACAATGTATTGTTGTGCTTCACTGTGCCCTGTGATGTCCTTGAGAGAGGCAAGGTTGAATGTCTGTGTCTCTCGGCCTCTCTCTCTCTTTTTTTTCTCCTCATCTCAGCTAACAGGCTTCAGCAGTAAAGTCATATTTAACACTCCTAATGTAATTTATATAGGCAGTGAATTGAATGCGAGTTATTGAGTGTGAAACACGTTTTGTTGTGCCTTCAGACTAAGGTATATGTAGGGATAGTTCAGCCAAAAATGTAAACCAACTCATTCTAAATCTATGTGACTTTTTTCTACTGTTGAACACAAAAGATGATGTTTTGAGGAACTAACCAAACAGTTCTGGTGACCATTGAATTCTATTGTATGGACAAGAAACATAGAGACAGAAACTTTTCTCAGAATATCTTCTTTGATGTTCCACATTAAAAAAAAAAGAAAGTCATGAGTAAATGATGACAGAATTTTCATTTTTGAGTGAACATTTTATTCCTTTAGGAATAAGTCAGATAGACATGTCATGTACACATGCTCGCCAGACACAAAGTTACAAGATACGCCTGGATGTTGCAGCTTGTCAGTTTAAGCTTGTTGAAATATTGCAAAGTTTGGGAATATTAAATATTAAAATGTATACTCAATATGACTGCCCTGATGAACCTTTCTCAAATCAGTTGAATGTAGGACATGGGTTTCCACATGATATGCATATTTCAGTAAGCTGGCTAATGAATGAGTGAGAATAAACATTGAAATGTGGAAGAAAAAAAACAGCACACGGTCGTTTGATGTTGAGTGCATCAAAATAAATAAACGGACAAGCAAGCAAAACAACATGAAAAATGTATGCAAATGAGTAAGTACCAGTAAATTAAGACCCAAGTTAAAATGTGTTGGATCCACTGACTGTTGTTGAGTGTTGAATTTCATAGTATTTACTAAGATGGCATAAAGACATATTTTAATATGTTTTGCATCTAGCATGATATCCAGTTAATAATTTGTAATAGTGATAAACCACAGGTGTGGTCTGACTGGAAAGCTAATTTACCCAGAAGATCATCTGGCATCACATCTGTATCTTGCCCAGTTTTGTCCAGAAAAGAGGAGGCCAGACACATTGTGCTAATTGATGGTAAACGGAACAGCACACGGTCGTTTGATGTTGAGTGCATCAAAATAAATAAACGGACAAGCAAGCAAAACAACATGAAAAATGTATGCAAATGAGTAAGTACCAGTAAATTAAGACCCAAGTTAAAATGTGTTGGATCCACTGACTGTTGTTGAGTGTTGAATTTCATAGTATTTACTAAGATGGCATAAAGAAGGAATTTCTTTATTTTAATATGTTTTGCATCTAGCATGATATCCAGTTAATAATTTGTAATAGTGATAAACCACAGGTGTGGTCTGACTGGAAAGCTAATTTACCCAGAAGATCATCTGGCATCACATCTGTATCTTGCCCAGTTTTGTCCAGAAAAGAGGAGGCCAGACACATTGTGCTAATAGAACCCACACCATAGACACGTTGTGAACTTTAAACTCAATGGTGCATTTTGATCTGTAACTTTATTCACAGTTCTTAGTGAAGATCTGATATAGTTAGCATATGTTTATATGACCAAGCAAAAAAATTGCTAATGCATATCAGAAGAACCAGGGTTTGCCACAGACTAGAGGAAGCATAATGCTTAATGTAAAAAGTTTTTTTTGAGTGAGTTAACTTGCTAAACGGAGACAGGAAGTGAGCACTATAATAGAAAATAAGAAACGGATTTGATTGCCAATAATTCCTTTTCAGAAATGAAAAAAAAATGTTTTAGCTCACTTCGGCCTAATATGATGTATCAAAAGGGCTGATTTGTGACTTCTTCCAGTTGATCAGTTGTAAACCTGTTAGATACTCAAAATAGTTTTTTTTAGAGCGTGTGGGGGATTAATTCTCTGGACAGATGGGATAGAAGCAGGGAACCCCGTCAGCCGACGCAACACACAGAGAAAGTATCAGAATGATAAGCAGCGAGCAACGCTACAGCTGACTGCAGCAAGAGCTGAGCTCATGGGGAAAGTGAAGTCAGTAGGTGTCTTGTCAGCCGACGGGGCCGGAACAGGTAGATAATAATTGGCAGAGAGAGCGAGAGGGGAATATACGGCTACATATGTGAAGCTGGCCGTTGCCCGACAGCAGATGCAACAGATAGGTCACGATAGGTCACGGATGGAAGGGATGTCCAGACTGCAGGAATGAAGCACTGCAGGTACAAGTGAGGGCCAATGAAAGCACTGTAGGGTTAGAGAGGGAAGTGGAATGTTCCCAAATCTCTGATAGGGGGGAATTGGAAGTGAAGAAAGACATAAAGCAGTAGTGGCCACACGTACTGTAGCAGATGGAGGATAAATGAGATGCACCATAAAGACATTTTGTTAGGAGATAAATGAAGGTTTAATGATTCAGTTGTGGGGTTATTGCAATAAATGAACGCTGGGTAGATTTGCTGATGCGCAGGAATTGGGTAAAACTGCTTTCTAATAGTATAAAATTAATTTTGAGCACTGACACTTGGGCCGGGAGCCTAAACTGATTTGCTTGGCTCTTTTTGCATTTACAAAGCTCAGCAGTAGGTAGTGTAGTAAGGATTTTCAGAGGTTAAACTGAAGGCAAAATGTTTCCACTTAAGACGCACAGTTTTTGTGAATTTGTTAACTGTGTGTAAACTGAGGCTGAATGATTCTGGCAATGACTGTTGACAGTTCGAATGGGTAAATGTCTAGGTTTAGTTCAAGTACTTGTGTCAGAGGATTCTTCACAAAATAAACCAGATTTAGCAACGTGGGCATGGGTGCGGACTATGTGCTAACTATAGTTTAGGACTGGAAGGTTGAGCTTTTCATAAAGAAGTGAATCAGAGTTTCTAATCTGCTGTTAATACTTCTTTTAGCGTACATGTATAAAGCAGCAGCTTCCTCATAGTTTTTTAGTCACACTTTATTCCTGCACGAAAGGTCTCAGACCAGTCTTGAACAAGTCAGTCTTCTACAAGATATGAAGATATCAGCTAGCATGTTTGCTTGTAGTACTAAGCTGCGTCTGCATTTGTCATGGACTACTGATATTTTTACATTTAATCATTTACAGTTTTTTTGTCCAGTTGTCTTCAAAAAAATCTCTTTTGATTGTGTATTTTTAACTACAAGTAGTTCCGACAATTAAGTTATTGTTTGCGAATATGGGCAACACTGCACTGTACTATGTTTGTGGGGACAACGCAATAGAAAGCTGGTTGTATATCTCTTTCTTTCTCTTATCACATTAAATTCAGACAGGGAAAGTACAATACAGCTAAAACAATTACCTTTTGTCATGCAGTCCAGGAAACACAGTCAGTGTACTTCAGTATTCAAATTTGATATGTATTGGAGCCATGTTTCTCTTTAGTTTCTCAAAATAAGTGTTGGATGCATACTTGCATCCTAGAAATAATTAATCCAAAAGTGAAGAATCTTTCATCATTTACTCACCCTCAATCATTTCAAACAGTATGACTAATGCTTTCAAACTTAAAAAATTATGCAAAAGCATCGTAAATGTATAATAAAAGTCAACTTTATGTTGTGTTCCGTGGAAGAAAGAAAGTCATAAAGGTTTGAAACAACATAAGGGTGAGTAAATGATTTGGAAGTTTAATTTCTGTCTTGGGTGGGCACATATGGGTGGGCGACCACTGTAGTAAATGGATGTGTTGTTGTTGTTGCTCCATCATTAACAGTCTTGGTAATTACTGAAGAATTTGAAGGGGGAGGTCCTGTCAATAACAATCATTAGTATTGATCCATTCTATTATTGATCCATTTTCCTTCATTTTTTGGCTTTAAAGAATTACACACAAATGTAAGGCAATTTACTCCAACATCATTAGCATACACAAAGACCTTCACTAGAAATTCACTACAGTGTTCATATGACCTTATATTAAAATGATATTTTAATCCACTTTTTGCTTATTCATTGTTAAAGTACCGATTGCCCCATGGTACATGTGCGTGAACATCTGGTAAGCATCATACATGATAATGTATGTACCATCTGTGGTACATTTTTTCACACCACATAATGGAAATTTCATAATATAAGAGGAGAATCTTTGGCAAGCATCAACATCAAGCAAGATAGACTGAGGTCAGGTTTTAAAAACCATGGGCTTTAGATTTCATTAAGTTCATTAAGTTATTTCATTTAATTACACTTTTCCCTTTCCGACCAGCGTTGATTTAATACCTTTTAGTCATGCCCACAAAATACCGCCCTGGTGGGTAAATTTCAATAGATCGGCAAGATTTGCCATGATTTAAAAGTTACAGGTTGGATTTATGCTTTAACTTGACTGCGGGGCTGTGAATGAGTCAGCAAGTTTGTTGTTCATTCTCCAGTGGCTTGCTGTCATTTGAACCAGATAGTTTTTTTTTCATACCTGAGTCATTATTGACTAATGTGAAAAGACAGCAGCTATTCCAATGGGATACAGGAAGCGGTTTTATCAGTACTAGTAAGGGGTCGAAGTGTCAGTCCCAATCGCCCTGCAAACACGACGTGTTTCTGAATGTTTCTAAGAAGTGCCTTGAGCTGCTTTCTTTGGAGCTGCTGGCATTATTTATGACCCTATTAACATTACTGCGTGTATAGACATGAATGTCAATATCATCATTTTTTTCATGAATTTTTTACTTATTAAAACACTAAATGTGTAAGAAAATGATTAATAACCTAATATTTCGCCTAAGTTGATGGTTTACAGCTTTTGCAATGCATGCATGCTTTAATTTTTATGTAAAATATTCATACATTTAAATATGTATAAATATATAAAATGTATTATATGTTGCATTCCCATAGTTAAGCATGACATTTGATAAAACTATCAATTGAATGTAATTTAACATAAAACAAGCCACATTTTTGGAAGAACTATCACTTTGCTATATATAGATTCAACAGCAACATTTAAGCTAATCTTGTCATCTCTTAATAATAGTTTTTCCTTTTTTATGTATTTTCTATGGTTAGTCTCATGACTTTGCTCCAGATTTTCCTGAAGAATTTAGAGCAATTTTTTTTAGAAGCAACACAATGTCTAACATCAAATATCTTTTGATTCAAATTTCTTCTGATTGGCCCCTATTATGACATCATACATCATGTTTGCATTCAAATGTTTAAAATTCTGCTTGGGTAAAGTGTAATATTTTATTCATGGTCTTATTATTTTAAACTGTTGAAATATTTTTGCAGTTTTTTTTTTTGGAAGAAGAACGTTTTTGAGTGAAGAAATGTGTAACCCTTGATCAATTTTTAGATAGTGATTTATAGCCTTTTATTTAGGCTTCAGCCTCAATTGATTTCTAAGGTCATACAGATCCTTTGAATGAACATGTAAATGCTTTCAGTTCTCTGATAAAGGACTCATCATCTGTCTATTTAGTTTCTTGTTATTAGCCTCGGTTTATAGCACAATTGAACTGGGGATAACCCGTCCCTTGGGTGGAAAGGAGAGAACGTCATGCACCACTAATAGACAACACGAAACACACACTATACTGCATCTTCCTCACCTTTTATACACAGTTATTGCCGGTGTTATTTATTTATTTTTTTCCTGCCTCAATTTTTTTCTAAATGGCCTTTGGAGAAATGCACATCATTTGGTGTTGCTAGACATGATGCAAAATTTAATGCAGTGTTTATTTTTAGCCATAATTAAGGTAGAATTAAATAGAATTAATTAGAAGAACAAAAATCTTTATCTTGTCATCTCTTTATAATATCTTTCCTTTTTTTTGGATTTTCTATAGTTCTCTCTCAGTTTCATGATGGATTGCACATCATTTTGTGTTGCTAGATGTGATGCAAAATTGAATGCAGTCCCTCAAACTTTTTCTATCCCAGAATGCACCTTTATATATTGAAAGAATTCACGGGTTAGAGCAGGAATGCAATTTACTTCCACTTTGGAAACATAATCACATTCTCCACCACTTCTCCTCATGTTTGTCAACAGAAACTAATGCAGTATCATGAGGCTAAAGGAGGTTACTGTCTAATGCTGTAAGGAATTCTGATGCCTGTGGCCAATGGCCATACTCAGCGCAGATGGGCCAACGGCAGGGAGGCAAGATTATAACATTTCTGCATTACCCCCGCACCTGATTTTACACCGCATTATCCCGAGAAAACCCGGCACAGATTTGGGTGTACTTTTCCGAGAGCCTGCCATATACATTGGCAAAGGTCCTCGTCACCTGCTTGGAACGGGATACTTTTCTTAAACGTCCTTTTCCGGTGACAACTTCTTCCGTATCATTCCGGCCTCCCCTCCCCCAGCGCTCCCTCTTTCCCTGTGGAGGTCTGTCTCTCTCCCCATCCCCCTCTGATTGCACTTTCCTGACCCTCCCCCTACAGCTGCACACTTCTTCCTCTTGATTCTCCCTGCCGCACACTCGTTCACACTCGCTTTTGCATCCTAAGCATACTCGCTATTGCTCCATCCCTGCCAAGGGCTTTTTTCCAATCGCAGTGTGGGTAAATAAATCAAAGTAGGAAAAAACTGAAACTAACACACTTTCATTCCGTGGAAAGCACCACTTGAGCAATTCAGTGCATTCTTGAAACTTATGAATGTGGGCAATTTATCTGTCAGAATTTTTTTTAAATTAAATTTAAAAAATCACAAGAGGCGTATATCATACACATTTTAAAAAAGTAATTTTTTTCTTGATACCACATCTTTAAGAACATGACATGATGCAAAATTTTATCCAGTAATTATTTTTAGCCATATTTAAACTAGAATTTAATAATGATCAATTTAGTTATAGATTTAGTTATTTTTAGTTAAATTTAGTTAAAGGGGTCATATGATGCGATTTCAATTTTTCCTTTCTCTTTGGAGTATTACAAGCTCTTGGTGCATAAAGAAGATCTGTAAAGTTGCAAAGACTAAAGTCTCAAATCCAAAGAGATATTCTTTATAAAAGTTAAGAGTCAGCCACACCTACCTAAAACGGCTCGTTCTAACACGCCCCCACATACCTACATCACTATCTGGGAAGATTTGCATAACGCCGCCCAAATGTTCACGCAAAGAAAGAAGGCGTAACTTTTATTCTCTCTGTAGTATTGTTGTTGCCGCTGCCGCCATGTCGTGAAGGCGCTGTGTTTCGTTGTGAAAGCGAAACTACTTTGGTTGGCCTTCCAAAAGAGGACGATATCCGCTTCGTCATGCCTGGAGCTGATCCGTGCTGGTCGCTGAGGAAATACATCAACTTCGCGCTGTGGATCGCCGGATCGGCTTTCACCATGGACGAAGCGGAGTCCAGCCCGGGGTCATCACATGTGGTTGCCGCAAGCCTCCTTCGTTGAATCCGCCGGCCGCTCCGTTCTCAAGCCCGCCGCCTCTGTTCACTCTAGCCCTCCGGCCGTTCCTCACTCTAGGCCCGGCCTCTGCTCACTCTAGGCTGCCGCCGCTCACTCTAGGCCGCAGTGTGTGACGCTGTTTAGTTGTGAAAGCGAAACTACTTTGTTTGGCCTTCCAAAAATGGACACGACTAGAAATCAGTGGTTAAGTTGTATTTACAGCACTGTTCCAGAACACTTCAACCCACCTGAGAGGGCTGAGAGCGCCGCTTCATACGTAACATTACTGAGTTGTTAGGTCCGTCCCTGTCGCCTTCTTGGTCAGTTGCCTCTATGCTGGGACCCTGGTGTTCCCTGTTGAAATTGTGTGATCCCCTTTTAAGATGGATCCTATTTCTGATGTCTCAATTGCGGTCAATATGCTCCCCGGACACTGCGGGAGGGTCTTTTATGAGCTCGCCGGTCCTGGGCAGATTATGTGAGTCCTCCTCTCTACTTGAGAGCTAGGTACTTTGCCCCTGGGCTATTGATCGCTTTGGTCGAGCTGGGTTCCTCTCTCTTTGCTAAGGGTCGAGCCCTCCGCTCTTTGAGCTCTGTGGCAGCGTCATCAGGTAGTTTAGCCGCTTGCTGCCTCCCTGATAAGTTGCCCTTATTTAGTAGAGCCTAGCAGTGCTCCCCTCACCTTGGAGGGTTACCTTTGAGCATGCTGCTCCCAATTGAGCGTCTGACCTCTCATCAGGTCTTCCGCTCTGTGGAGCTCCATTGAGCAGTAACCTCAGGTTGTTAGGCCTCTCTCTGCCTCCCCGTTAGGTTGCTCTCCTTGTTGGCTGAGCTTAGCAGTGCTCCCCTCACCTTAGAGGGTTACCTATGAGCACGCTGCTCCGTTCTGGGTATCTGAGTTTCCTCTCTGAAAAACTGAGATTCGAGTTCTCCGCCCCAGAGCTCCGTGAGTCAGCAACACCAGGTTGTTGGGTCTTTCTGCCTCCCTGATATGTTGCTCTTGTGGTTGAGCTTGTAGTGCTCCCCTCACTCTAGAGGGTTATCTATGAGCACACTGCTTCCAAGTCTAGCATTGGTGTCCCCCTCTTGGTCTGAGAGCTGGGTGCTATGCCCCTTCTAGTTATTGACACACGCTCCGGAGCCTGTTCTGTGATTTCCTTGGTTGAGTTGGCTATACTCCCCTCATATGGGGGGTTTTCTATGAGACACAACGTTTTCAATCCACATGCACTCTGAGCACACGGACTCTCGCTGAATTAAGTACTGCTCCCTGAGCGTGCTACAGTCACATAGGGTTTCTAGGCCTGTCTAAGTAACAGCCTCATTTAAAATCCATATTATGGTAAGTGCACACGCTGAGCTTCTGTGCACTTTCTAAAATCCACACTGTGGTAAGTGTGCACGCTAAGCATCCTGCGCACTTTCTAAAATACTGCATGGTATGGGTTACACGCTGTCAGCCTCGTTCCCTTTCTCTGAATTGGTTCAGGCCCCGGTTTTCACCTTGGGCCCCACTCGACTTATGTATCCCTGGTGATACAATTCTGAGCAGGCTGTTTGCTACAAAAGATCTGTCGAGTCAGTTCCTTTGAGCGAGCTCATTCAGAGCTGGTGGTAGCCCCCTGGGTGGCAGGCCAGGGTCTGGTTTATTGTAACCTAGACGCCTGGCCGTATCCCCTTAAAGGATTCTCTTTCTTCTGATTCCAAGCCTTTTGAGCTCTGCCCCGGGTTCAGGCTTTCCAGCCCAGGCCTTAACAGGTTTTAGGGTATGCAACTCAAGGGATAATGTCACTGACAGCCGTCAAGGTGTCCTAGGGGCAACTCCCATGGCTTGGTAGAGTTGACATTTAATGCTCGCCGTGGTGCTTGGCATGCACTTCCCTCAGCATGGCAGCGCGGGTATGCCATTCCCCATAGGGACCGCTAGAGGATGCAGTTCGATGTTCCCTCGAAAGGAAACGCCTCAGGTTATGTATGTAACCATGGTCCCCTGAGAAGGGAACGAGACAATGCGTCCTCTAGATGTCTTGCCATGCTTCGGACACAAGCTTCAGACGAAGAAGCGGATGACGCGTTCTCCTGGCGCCTTTTATACTGTGGTCGCATGACTGAATGACGTCATTGGCTGTCACCGGCCAATGTTATTGTCGTGTTTAGATGTATGCTTCAGACACTGGTCACGCTGAAGGCATTCCCCATAGCGACCGCTAGAGGATGCAGTGTCTCGTTCCCTTCTCAGGGAACCATGGTTACATATGTAACCTGAGACGTTATTTCTACATTTCTCCATTTTATCCATAGCGAATTGCACTGCATTCAAAGTATTCACTTTATCAGTTCTTGCCAGTGGTGGACAGTAACGAAGTAGTTACTGTACTTAAGTAAATTATTCAAGTATCTGTACTTTACTGGAGTAGTTTTATTTTGAGTAACTTTTACTTCACTACATTCCAAAGCATAAGATCGTACTTTTTACTTCACTACATTTCATAAAACTTATCGTTACTCCTTATAATATATCACGTGCTCCGAGATGCAGAAGCGGTGTCTGATTGATGAACGAACTGATTCTTTTCAATGAACCCGTTAAATCGGTTCGCAAAATGCACCAAATGATTCATTCACAAATTAAAATGATCCGATTGCAGCTGTTCTCGAGTCAAATGAACCGTTTAGTGCGAGTCTCCAGTGAACTGAATTCACAAGTAACAACCGGCAGATCTTGTGAGCGCGCTTGCGACTGATGCTGTTAAAATAAGTTACTAATGTCGAATTTTAGGATTAATTATTGTAACTGAAAATCATATTTAGGTCAAAACTGTCAGTTGTTTGTGAACTAAATCTGCTGTAAAGGGTGATCTGTTTAAGCCCACTGAAATGTTTGAATGCAGACACATTAACATCAGAGTATCTATGTTTTAGGTCAAAAAACATTAAAATAACAGATTAAATAAAATATCTCATGCACGTTCATCTTTCCCGTTGCTGTAATATTAGCAGTTTTACTAAAATACTATGCTTTTAGCCCTGTGTGACGTCTGTTTTTATATTGTTTGTCAGCACACTTTCCTTATTATATTCATTATTTCCTTATTGGTTATTTTGGGAAAATCCCAGGTATTTTGAGCAGTAGGATTATAAAAAAATATATGCTAATATAAAATTAAATGATAAAAGTAACCTATATAAAACTGCAAAATAAACATTAATCTATCGGTACTTTTTACTTAAGTACATAAAAAAATCAAGTCAAGTAAAATTGAAAACTGAGTACTTTTACTTTTACTGGAGTAATATTTTATTATACGGATCAGTACTTTTACTCAAGTACTTGATTTGTGTACTTCGTCCACCTGGTTCTTGCATTCTTGCTCTGCATAAATGCTAGATGGTGTAACGAATCAGCTCATGACAGGAAATATGAATAATTAACCATAACTAGTTATAATTAACTATTCATATTTTAGATCCGCTGTAGATATTTAGCTGACCTCTCAGGGTCAACTGTCTTGTCAATTCTAAGAACGTTAATTTCCTGGTTAAGGGAAATAACTTTCTTACTGTACAATTCTACAAAAGCTTGTAGCATAAATCTGCATGATTAGTGACTCCGGTTATGAGCAAACAATGAACACGTCAAGTGTGATACAAGTAAGGTTATATTAACTACATAAACACTTAAACTAGTCTAACATACTACATAAACACATAAACTGGTCTAACATCCTACATAAACACATAAACTGGTCTAACATACACATACACACACACACACACACACACACAGTTGGTATTGGAAAGGGTTAAAGTTTAGCTCAGTACAGAAAGAGACATAAGGAAT
>NW_015506033.1:309382-330156 GCF_001515645.1 Sinocyclocheilus grahami | reverse complement strand
GGGAAGGGTTCATGGGTCCTCATATGGCTTGTTAACTGAGGGGGGTTACAGAGTATTTGTTAAATATAAAAACAAAATATATATTGTGTGTTTGATTGGTCCAGACGCTACAATGGTAACCGTGAGAATGAAGGGCAGATCAAGTCAATCCATGCAGGGAGACACTTTCCTCAAAATCCACAAAACAAATGTCCTTTATGGTTCAAGTCAAGGTAGGTGTAAGTATTTCCTTCTCTGCAATTCAAATATATATAATATTATATACAGATATATAAAGAACATCGATAGTGTTCTTTTTTACATTAGACATTGGCTTCTTGTCTTTTTAAAAAAGAGCACCACTGTATGCTTGGGGATATGTCACATCTACTCACTGCCAGCCTTATGACAGATTCTCTGCAAAACTACAGCATAAGCAACCCAAGGTCATTATAGTCTATTTGGGTGCATGGCAAACTCCAGAGATTGGTTTTAAGCAAGGGATATTATTCAATCAGAGGGTCATTATCACAAAACAAACCCCGGGTGATCAAGATCTGGTCTTGTACCACCCTGATAGGGTTTGTTTTGCGATAATGACCATCTGAATTTACATTACCCCACTTGTTACACGGCTACTTAACAAAGAAATAAATACATGGATGTGAAATGTTTATTTGAGATTAAATTATTTTAATTACTCTTATACTTGTGCAGGCCACAGAGAGAGAGAACACACAAGCATGGCTGTGAAGGAAACAACACACTTGCAATACTATATGACAGTTTTATTTGGATTATGTTGGTAGTTCAAAGAAAGACTGTAACAAACAATGAATCAGGATTGTGAGTGACTTGAAACTCGGTTCATTGTTAATAAATTCAAATACTACTATTATGTAGATTATTATGAACTCTGTAGGCTGAACAGTATGCTAAATTATTAAGACTGAATAAGAAAAGTTTCAAGTCTGTAAATGCATAAACTACAGCAAAGCATATTAAATGTATTTGGATCATATTTTATTAGATTTTTGAGGATGAAGCCATGTCACACAACCTGTCTAAGTTGGCAACTGTCTAATTGGACTAGCTTCTACCAATTAAAAGAGGAATTTGTGCTCTAAATCCCATAGTTTTTGCATTTTTCCATTGCCTTTAACATCAACAAGAAACGATTCGGAAAGCATCTCCTCCTTTTAAAGTTGATAAGCCTATTTTTATCTTAACTATGCATAATTATATAGTTTAGCATGTTTTTGTCCTCCGGTGTCATCAGACCAGTCAGAATGGATCTGCGGCCCACCGGTTAAGAACCTCTTCAATGTGGTATACAAGGACAAAATATTAGGCCAAAAGATGCTTAGGAACTTTAATATTCATACGTCGAAGATAGGAACCTGCTGTGGTTTGGGAAGAAAAATTTATAAAAGCTAAGAAGGAATGTATTGTATGATGCTCAGCATGTACACTGGCCAACATATAAAAACATAATCCAACATCATCTATCTATCATTGTAGAGAAGTGGCTGATTACATGCAGATGTTCAGCACATGGAGACAAAGTATGGAGACATACTGCTGTCCATGAGTCATTTTGAATAATATAGCCATGTCTAAAGACATTTGTTGAGTCAGAGATAAGCCAAAATTGCTAACCAGTTTTCCATTTGCCAAGGCTAGATATGAACCCATTGAGCTAATGTTTGGACCACTTTCTCGAACCCAGGCTTTAACATTTACATTTATGCATTTGCAGATACTTTTATCTAAAGCAACTCACACTGCAGTCAAGGTACAGTTTATCATTTCATGCATTCACTCGTAATTGAATCCTTGACCTCAGGGCTGCTAGTCCCATGCACTACTGTTTGAGCTACAGGATACAGGAACTTGTAAATGCATAGATCTCCTAAAAGCACAGTTTGAACTACACCTTAAAGCTAATAGACATTGAACTAAAGGGATAGGTCAGCCAAAAATGAAATTTCTGTCATCAGTTACTCACCCTCATGTTGTTCCAAACCGGTATGAATTTCTTTCGTCTACTGAACACAATAAGATATTTTGAAGAATATTGGTAACCAAACAGTTTGTGGTAGCCATTGACTTCCATAGCACAGAAAAAAAAATACTATGAACTGTTTGGTAACCAACATTCTTCAAAATGTTAAACAGAAGAAAGAAAGTCATACAGGTTTGGAACAACTTGAGAGTGAGTAAATGATGACAAACTTTTCATTTTTGGGTGATCTATACCTTTAAAGCAGATTGCATTTTGATTTCATGGGGCCTATTAGTTGGAAAAGTGTGCAAAGGAACACAGAGCAACATGGAAGTTGATTATGAATGAACTCAAACTGGCCTAAATGTAGAAAGGGTCATGAAGTTTGGAGCTGGTCTAACTGGTTAACTAGCATAGTTGTGTCTTTTTTATTTAATATTACATTAAAAATTATCATTTGATTTTAATTATATTAGTCTTCCCACCAAGCATCTTAACTTTTACCATCAAGAGTCCCATTGTCAACCAATTACAAACAATACAAGCATGCAGTAGGAAAAACGAGTAAATGAGCATCCAAAATGCAACATATGCTGGTGACTAGCAAGGCCATAGCAAAATCTGTTTTCACTAACTGTGTCTGTGTATTTTGTAGGACTTTTATTACTATGATTTCTGAATGAGAGTGTGAGAAATCCCAGTGGCACCATGTTGCCCTATTTCACCAGGAACCTCAGGAGGTAGTTAGATTAGGTAAATTGACTCTGAGTCAAGTCTGAGATGAACAACTTACATTTATGCGTTTGGCAGATGCCTTTATTCAAAGTGACTTACATTACATTCAGGGTTCATTCCTTCCTCGGGAAACAAACCCATGATCTTGACTGTTTGAGCTACAGTAGTGTAGAGTATATGAATCCAGATCCTACCTTGATATTTACCTTTAAATTATTCAGTGCCCCCCTTTTATGCTGTCAAGATAAAATGAAATTTGTTGACTTTGTTGTCACTTCTGGTTACCATCTAACTGAGCTGATTCTGCAAGACTGAGTGTATTACGTGAGATTTAGCGACCCTGAATTTATATCCCTTCCTGACTTGTTGGTGTTAATGGTATATGTTGCAAACCAGCGGTACCGAAAGATGTACCATAGACAGGAAGCCATTTTGCTTTAGCCGTTTTATTGGCGGTGTTAAAGGGGTCATATGATGCGATTTCAATTTTTCCTTTCTCTTTGGAGTGTTACAAGCCCTTGGTGCATAAAGAAGATCTGTAAAGTTGCAAAGACTAAAGTCTCAAATCCAAAGAGATATTCTTTATAAAAGTTAAGAGTCAGCCACACCTACCTAAAACGGCTCGTTCTAACACGCCCCCACATATCTACGTCACTATCTGGGAAGATTTGCATAACGCCGTCTAAATGTGCACGCAAAGAAAGAAGGCGTAACTTTTATTCTCGCTGTAGTATTGTTGCTGCCGCCGCCATGTCGTGAAAGCGCTGTGTGTTTCGTTGTGAAAGCGAAACTACTTTGTTTGGCCTTCCAATAGAGGACGATATCTGCTTCGTCATGCCTGGAGCTGATCTGTGCTGGTCGCTGAGGAAATACTTCAACTTCGCGCTGTGGATCGCCGGATCGGCTTTCACCGTGGACGAAGCGGAGTCCAGCCCGGAGTCGTCACATGTGGTTGCCGCAGGCATCACAATATGGTAAGGGACGTAACATTTCCGTCACACGCTTGAGGAATTCGGCCAATCACAACGCACTGGATAGCTGGCCAATCAGAGCACACCTCGCTTTTTCAGACCGATGAGCTTTGTAAAAATCTACGCGTTTCAGAAAGGCGGGGCATAGAGGAGAAACAATAATGTACAGTATGTGGAAAATAATGTGTTTTTTAACCTTAAACCGCATAAACACATTTCATTATACCAAATACACAAAATAATGTTCTTTTTAGCAAGTCCTTTAAGGACTGGTGGGTGGTGTGTAGCAGAGAGGACGTGACATTGTCCCTGCAATAAAACTGTCCTCACAATACACTGCAGGCATAGTCGTACCCATGCAGTGATTGGAATACAAACACGATTTAGGCATTTATGCATTTAGCTATACATGCATGCATTGCTTTAATATGTCAAGTATCTTAATTTTACTCTACTGCTGATACTGCTGCTTAATAAATAATATAAAAACTTCAGCAATGATATAAAAGCTACACACTCCTAAAAAATGCTGTGAGGTTCTTCTTAAATGTGGTATCAGATACTGCTATAGTTATTTGAAAAAAACAAAACAAATAATAATAAAATATTACTTGTTAAATGTGCATGAAATATGCCTCGTGATTTTTTTATTTTTTTATTTTTAATATTATTTTTTATTTCATTTTACAAATTCTGACAGATATATTTCCCCATATTCATAGGTTTCATGAACACACTGAATTGCTCAAGTGGACAGATATTATAGCATGATTGTTGCTGTTGAATCGTGTGCCATACAACCAATACTATTCCTATCAAAGTGATAGTTCTTTCTTACAAAACATGGTTTGTTTTATATTTTTAAAGGGGTCATATGATGTTGCTAAAAATAACATTATTTTGTGTATTTGGTGTAATGAAATGTGTTTATGCGGTTTAAGGTTAAAAAAACACATTATTTTCCACATACTGTACATTATTGTTTCTTCTCTATGCCCCTCCTTTCTCAAACGCGTCGATTTTTACAAAGCTCATCGGTCTGAAAAGCGAGGTGTGCTGTGATTGGCCAGCTATCCAGTGCGTTATGATTGGCCGAATACCTCAAGCGTGTGACCGAAATGTTATGCCCCTACCATATTGTGATGATGCCCTGTCAGGCCGGAGCGATGATTCAAAAACATGAATACCCATTATAAACGAGGCATTCGTTGCATCCAGTGGGGACATAATTATGGATTATAATGTCTTATACTGTCTTTTTACGCGTTGCGTTGCATCGGTCAAACATAAAACCATGTCTGCATTTGTGATCGGAGAAATGACAAACAACAAGCCCTACTCTACACTGCCCAAAAAACTCGCTTTAAATATAAAAAATATAAAATATAAAGACTCTTTAAATATAAAAAACGTACTTACAATCTATGAGTCAGAACAGCCGGCACTGTAGTCTACTCTCCCAGGATCAGTAAACAGTCCTCCATAAAATGTGCTGCACACATCTGAATATTTGGGCCCTCAAAAGCACAAACTGGGAGCAAAGGCTCGTAGCTAACCCTCACAGTGAGGGGAGCAATCCTCAGCTCAAACCAGAAGACAGTGCTAGATTAGCTAGCAGCTCCCAATGAGAGACTGTCAACTGATACAGCTGAACACAGTCTTATGCGGGGCTACTGCTCCTCAGAGCTGAAGTGCCCAGGAAGGGTTCCCACACAAAAACATCTCACTCGTCGTACCTCAGGGAATGCAGTGTATCTTAAGCCCACTCTGCAGAGGAGCACACTGGTTCAACCATAAAAGCAGTGTGACAGGGAGGTCCCGTGCGCCTGACTGTCTTATCGAACTGCAAAGAGTGGAGTTAAGGAGTGTCAAGCCACTCAACGCCTCAGCGAGAGGAGCTCTAGCTCAGGAAACGTGCATGATGGTTGAGAAGATGACTCAAATCTCAAGAGACCCCTCGGGGTGAGACATGAGTAGCGTGTCCTGGCCAGGGCAGCTTCTCGAAGCAAAACAGGGAGCAAGTCACGAAGCATATGCTCCGAAAAACAAATGCTCAACCTGAATGGAGGACCCGCAGGTCCCGAGGTTGCAGCGTTATACTGGGGACCTGATGCTAAAGAAGGCTCTCACAGAAGCTCAGCAACTTGGCTGCGTGGTCCAGTAAGCATGAAGCCGAAGATTAGGGCTCATCTATCATCCAGCCTGGATCCAATACTGACGGGGGAGACCATCACCACCCTCAGTCAACAGCGAGAGGATCTGACTTCAACAGGCGAGGTGCTCGCAGAGGTCCTAACCCTAAAACAAAGTCAGAAACTGGAACAGGTCCAAGTAGCACTGTGGAGAAAGCTAGTTAGTGAATTCACATAAAACTAGCAATAGAGTAGATAAAATGGATCGTACTCACCACCCATGGCTCCCACGCATGACTCAAGCTCACAGATATAATCTGAAGACGAAGTCCGAAGAGCACTCTGGTCCACTCTGGTCCAGACAAGAGCATTGGGAATGCCTCGCCTGGATCACCTCCCTCAAATCTTGCCTGTTACCCTTTGACTCACGTCTCCTTTGAGCCCTACCCGAAGGCGGGAGAGGGGCGCGAGTCACGACACTAGCCTTCTGTGCCCGCCTCTGATCCTTAGATTGAGACAGGCCAGGACCCCTGGGTTGTTCGGGCTCAGACCTGGACCTTCGTGGAATAAAGGACTTAAAGGCAGCCGAGCGTGTCTTGGCCTCCTTAAACTTCTCGACCACCACCTTGACGGAAGTACCAAAAAGCTCAGAAGGGGAAACCAGCGCATCAAGGAGAAAGCCCGCCAGGTTCACCCACAGATGCCTTTCCGTAACCACCATGGCCTCCATGGATCTGCCAATGGCATTGGTGGTCTGCTTAGTGGCATGGAGAGCAAGATCTGTGGTGCGATACAACTCAGCCACCTCATCAGGGGATAAACCCTGACCTTTATCCATGTTTTTCAACAGGTCAGCCTGATAAGCCTGAAGCACTGCCATAGTGTGCAACAAAGCTGCAGCCTGACCTGCTGCTGCGTACGCCCTGCCATTCAAACAATATGTATCTTGAAGGGGTTTGGATGGCAAGGAGGGAGCCCTAAGAGAAGATGTTTCACCCATAGAGAGATAGCAAGCCAGCGTCTCTTCAATAGGGTGCATCTTCTCATAACCGTTTTCACGCATCCCCTCAATGTTGGCATAACTAGTATGCTGAAACCTATGGATGTGGGATGAAAATGGATTTTTCCAAGCCTTCTCGATCTCCACATGGAGATCAGGAAGAAATGGAAGGCACACTTGAGATGGAGGGCTATGGTCAGAAAGAGAACACAGCCTCGAGGCGCCACCTTCTTGGCCTGCTTCCACGGCAAGTCAAGCAACTCAGCGTACACAGGGCAGGAGGAATGAGAGGACTCAGTCTCAACTTCTTCATGCTCATCTAACATCTCCTGTTCTTCCTGGCTTGGAGCAAGCAGAGCACTAGCCGCTGGATCAGATGATGTAAGAGAAATAACATCGTCAACCAGCAGCTCACTCTCGTCCGTGACCGATGAGTGCGAAAGGGAGAGACCCTTTTTCAACTTATCAGCCAGGTCCACCTGCAATCCCCACAAGCTCCTTTTTTCTCGATGCCTCAGCAGCGGCGGGTCCTGAACCACGGGGAGCTGATGGCTGTCCCTCTTTCCTCAAAAAAAGAGACAAACGGGAGCAGAGCTTTTTCATCTGAAAACAGCTTGCAGCTCTAATTTTTCCCGACATCCATTTTCGAATAAACAACTCCTGTTTCACATGTTGTTTCGTGTCATTCCCGTTCCAATTCTCGCGTGTGGTTTGTAGAGTTGTTGGGTGACAGAGTTGTTGTCAGCTTGTGTAGTGTGTAACCCCTGGTTGCGGATCATTTACATAGAGTCACGTAGTGTGAACACCACAACGACTAAAGACAGACCATTAAGTCATGAAGTCTGAACAGCACAGCGATCTGCTGACGTTTAAAGTTGTGTAGTGTGAACTTAGCATAACGAGGACACAGATCCACACACTTCTTAAACGCCTTACTAGTGCTCGCCATGGTAAAGAAGAAGAATTGCTCTTACCCGAATGCACGCTTCAAACAAAACAGTCCCTGGAAGACGAAGAAGAGGATGACGTGTTCTCCCGGCGCCCTTTTATACTGTGGCTGCGCTGGTAATGACGTCATAGGCTGTTGCCGGCCAATGTTATTGTCGTGTTTAGATGTATGCTTCAGACACCGGTCACGCTGAAGGCGTTCCCCATAGCGACCACTAGAGGACGCAGTTCGATGTTCCCTAGAAAGGGAATAGGCCATATGAAAGGCTGGTTATGGGTTCATATGTCCTTAATATGAATCTCTTCCTTGTGTGCAGAAATAGCTAGCACAATGCATTTCATACAAAGATGTTTTTTAAAAAACTGAACTATTTTAAGATGACACACCAGCTTGTGAAATGCAACACAATGGCCAAATGCATCACAGGAATAAATTACATTTTAAAATACATTAAAATAAGAATCAATTATTTTAAATTGTAATAATATTTCTTATTATTACTGTTTTTGTGTATTTTTTTATAAATATATTTTTTAATTGTAATATTTTTAAGAAAGAGTAAGAGTAAGAGATTTCTTTTAAAAACTTTTGAAAAAAATCTTACTGATATATACAGGGTTGGGGAGTAACGGAATACATAACGGCGTTATGTAATTAGGATACAAAAATCTAGTAACTGTAATCTGTTATAGTTACATCAAAAAACAAAGAATTCAGATTACAGTTAAATTTAGTAAAAAGTGGGAATACTATCAGGAATGCATTTGTTTAATTTAAAATTAAATAAATGAGTATTTTGACATAACGCTATATATTTAAGCGCTGCATAGTTCCTGGTTCTGTTGACACATGCTGACTCACATGAGTTGCCTGCTGGTGCATGCGCAAATAACACCCGTCTACAATTATTCTCCTCAAACGCGGGATGAGACGCTGCTACAGTAAATTAATTACGATGCTTCCTGCTGGGAAAAACGTTTTCATGTCTGGAAATTTCACAGTTATTTTGTTTTCAAAGAGGATAAAGGAAATAACATAGTTGTAGAGCGTAATCTATGCATGAAGACTCTTGCTTTAAAGGGGTCATATGATGCTATTTTAAAGATCATTATTTTGTGTATTTGGTGTAACAGTTGACATGTTGACATGCTTTAATGTTCAAAAAACACATAATTTTTCAAATACTGTACATTATTGTAGGTCCTCTATGCCCCGCCTCTCTCAAACACGTCGTTTTCAACAAAGCCCCCTCCTTTGACAAGTGCAGTCTGCTCTGATTGGCCAGCTGACCCAGTGCATTGTGATTGGCCGAACACCACAAGCACGCGTCAGAAATGTAACGCCCCTTACCATAATCACGAGCTTCAGCTTTCAAAGTAAATATCAAGCCAGTTAATAATTTTGTTAGTTTTACCATCAGTTCAAGCCCGAAAGGGCAACAGAGTTGCGTGACAGACACAGTGATGATGCAGCACACAAGCCGCGGTTAAGACAGCTGACGTGCTATGATTTCTGACAGGCAGTTCACTCTCCTGTGATGTGACCCTGTTCCCCTCACACACGACGCTTTACTCCTTTACTCTGTGCTGCGCAAAACTCTGCATTTGAACAGTCAATAGCAAATACTTAAACTAATAACAAAACATACTTACAGTCGCTGATTCAGAAGCGCCAGATTGTCGTAGTAAAGTCGGAATTGACCCTTTTTTAAAATATTTTTTTTTAGAAATAGCCTTTGTGCACAGCCAGCCTTGTACTCTTCTAGGTTCAAAAAACTGTCGTCCATAAAATGCGTTGCACAAATTCGAACATCTGGGTTGTGCTGTTCTGTTGTAAATAAATCTTAACCAATGATTCCTAATTGCATCTACTTCCTGAAGGCCAAATAAAGTGCTTTTGCTTTCGCACTGAATCACACAGCGTCTCTCTGACATGGCTGCATCAACACTACTGCTGTTCCTGAAACCACGCCTTCTTTCTTTGTGTGCACATTTGGACGGCATTATGCTAATATTTCCACATAGGGGGTGTGTTAGAATGAACCATTTTAGGTAGGCGTGGTTGACTCTTAACTTTTATAAAGAATATCTCTTTTGCAACTTTACAGATCTTCTTTATGCACCAAGAGCTTGTAACACTTCAAAGAGAAAACTTGAAATCGCATCATATGACCCTTTTAACAAAGGCTACTCAACCAACTTGAACATTTGCAGGTACAAGTCCGACTAGCATGGAAATCATCATGTTTGCTAAAATGTAGTGTTTGTTAGTGATTTAAAATTCCATGGTGTGCATGACTGCAGTTGTAAGTTTTCTAGCGGAAAACGAGCCTGAAAATATAGACATTAACATGAGAGTGCACACCCTAGATCAGTCAATGAAATAAAGAAAGATCATAGTATTTCACATGCATTTCGACATGTAGGTTTATTTTAAAATAGACTAATATGTATATTGTGTAAATGTTTTTAATGTTGTGAATAAACTAATTTTATTTTTACTTGTACATGTTAAAGAAATAAAATAATAATAATAATAAAAATAAAACTGTAATACTAAACTGAATAGCCACTAGATATCTGCATAGCCTTTTATATAAATATACAGGCTGTAATATCTAGATGGTGAAACAAGACTTGATATGTAATAGTTTCAAATAGTTTTTATTAGTTTTCATTTTAAAGTCATAGTTGAATAAAAGTACTTTTTTAAAAAGTTCACGGGTTCACCGGCAGGGATTGTAGGTGGGGGAGTGAATGTACCGTGCTCCCTTCCAGCCTCAATACCACAACTGAGGTGAGACCCTTGAGCAAGGCACCTAACACCCAATTGCTCCCCACTGGCAGTAATTAAAGCAAAAGGAGCCCCTACCAAGTATTGAGTACATGTACAGTAAATAAACATACTTTCCAGAAGGCCAACAATTCACTAAAAATGTTTTTTTTTATTGGTCTTATGAAGTATTCTAATTTGTTGAGATAGTGAATTACAATTAAAATAACCAAAGACTTAAACTACTTCAGTCTGTGTGCATTGAATTTATTTAATACACGAGTTTCACAATTTGAGTTGAATTACTGAAATAAATGAATTTTTCCATGACATTCTAATTGATTGAGATGCACCTGTATAAACCATACTCTTAACGGTTGTGAAGTAAGTTCAAATTCAAATGTAGTACCTACTCAGACAGTACACGATTTCGGACGCACCAAGTGTGATGGATTAATGATGAACACACTGCTACCTGAATAGGATAATTGACTGCCATTACTTTTGGAAGGAACATATTGGGCCCTATTTTAACTATGTAAGCGCATGGTCCAAAGCGCACGGCTCAATTGCGCTTAGGGCGTGTCCGAATCCACTTTTGCTAGTTTAACGACGGGAAAAACGGTCGGCGCACCCGGTGCAAGGTCTAAAAGGGTTGTCCCTATTCTCTTAATGAGTAATGGGTGTGTTTTGGGCGTAACGTGCCATAAACCAATCAGAGTCTCATCTCCCATCCCCTTTAAATGCCAGTTGCGCTCGCACCATGGCGTGTTTGCTATTTACATATCGGAATTTAATTTTTCATTTTTAAAAATGTTTGTGTGCTGCTGTGTGTCTCTGTGTGTAATAAGCAAAGTGTACGTCTATATCTATAACATCTATAGGTGCATATTACTAACGTGCTTTTTAAATAACCAAGAAAAAATATTGCGTCAGACTTTAGACCAGGTTTTTGTTGGTCAATGGCGCAGTCTATTTCAGTTGCCTCAAAATAGCAACATGCCAGCAATGCGCCTGAACACACCTCGTTTTCAGACCAGCACGCCCATGGGCGCACAAATGGGCGCAAATGCATTATTAGCTATTTAAACAACGTGGCGCAGGACGTGAAAATGACAACTGCATCGGGCTGAAACTAGCAAAAAACACTTGCATTGTGCCAGGTGTATGATAGGGCCCATTACGTCTAAGACTACTGTGTTAAACAGAATAAATAATTATAATTTTCCGCTTCACAGACATAACAGGTGATTGAGATGACGTTAAGACAAATATCACTGCCATTTTTACTTTGCACTTATAGTTTTTATCGGAATGCATGGCCATCCACATCTGTCACATATCTTTACTGTGCAAGTTGAGCGAATCGGAAACAAATGGGATCCAAAAATTCTAACAAAAACAAGCATTCGGGAAACCTGTTTCAAAACAGTCATTATTGACGACTTTCAATAACTCCAATTACTTAATCACACTCAGTAATCTTTTTAAATTTTTTAGATGCCCTATATTTTTCATCTGCTCTCTGGTTTATTCATAATTGTCCATTTTACAGACATTGAAAGGATGTCATTAAATATCATTGCTGTTTTTACTTTGCGCATAAAGTTTTGATTGGAATACATCACATCTGGTCGAACCATTGCCGAAATAGCAAAAACTTGTGTTTAAAATTGTGTCTAAAACATACTTCCCTTAATATTCACTTCTTGTTTAACGTTTGTATAAAATCAACATCACATTTGCAATTGTGCTCATATTCATGAAAACAGCTCTCTTGCTCTTGTGATATCGCTTAATTATATTTTATAATATAAAAAAAAATCTTATATAAATACTTTTTTGCAATCATACCTTAATTTTTTTTTTTTTAGCATTTTCATGATTTTTTTTGACACAATTCCCCATTAATTTCTGTCCCTGCACAACAAAATCAAAAGAAATCAAATTAGAAATAAGTTATTGATTGCATATGAAGCAGGACGTTTTACATTCATTCAAATTGATAAATGAACTAATAAATCAGACAGTGCACTGCCAATTTAGGACCTGCAGTTGTGGTCTTGACCAATAAAATCCTGAGTCCTCTTAGTCTGAGATTGAGACAAGACGGAGTACAAATGCAGTGGAGACCGAGACCAGACCAAGACCTTCAAAAATGGTCTCAAGAGTACTACAACATTACTGCTGAATATTAATCAGTGTTCCAGTAAACATGATTCCAGCTCAGTCTCCTAACTGTCACTATAATTTATGTTTTCTCTCTGGAAATAGCCTTTTCATTGGATGGGAAGCAGTTTGCTTGAAATGAAGAGCTATTAGTTCCCAGAAAGGGTGCAGAGGTTGGGACGCGGGATGGTCTTTATGACTACACACACATAGGAGAACATCCTATACGGCTCAGTGTGGATTGGCCGTACAGCTAATCTGAGATGGCCCTCCAGCTATCCCCAATTCTCATACCAATATGTGAACACAATCAAACCATCTTTTAAATGTGACACCGTGTGCTCATCTGAAAACATGTGATTTGCATTAGTTTATTAGGCTGCCCTACTTTATCCTATATGAGAAATGGAGAAGCAGTCTGGATGTGTTGAATACAGTTGCTCTTTTAATGCCCAATCGCTGAGGAATTGCTCTTTTTGGGCCATTATCACAGTGTTCTTGGGTGAGACACTGAGCGATGCCACCAAAAACAGCAGCAAAGAATGACAATAATTTGGCAGGGTTTAAGAAACAGCAGTTTTGTATGTTGCATATTATTGTCTCTTTAAGATGAATCACTTATGTTGTTGTATTCCTCATTTGTAAGTCGTTCAGGGATAAAGCATCAGCTAAACGAATCCCTGTAAATGTAAATTATTTAATGATAATATATTCATACGCATATTATTTACATACCATTTACTCTATAGGTATGTTGTGCAACATTTGTGATTTTATTAGTTCTCTCTGTGCTCGTCCAACATTATAAAAACACATTTTCCATCTACTTGAAGGATTTTAATTTTTTTTGCATTGAGATTATCAAGACATTTAAGTGGTGTGTTTGTTTTTGTCACAGGCTAAGGACAGTGATGATGATGAGGAAGTCGTTCATGTCGACCGAGACCACTTTATGGATGAATTTTTTGAACAGGTAAACTTTATATTAAGGCAAATATCATCATATCCAGTTCCTATTTATGCCGATGTAGATGATTTGAGTTGCTCAACAGAATTTGTTCATGTCAGCTTGAGTGCTGCTGTCATTAAAGCAAGAGAGAGACAAACCAATTAATAAAACATTTTAAAATTCATGTCAATTTTCCGATTCAACTTCAAAATTAAATGGAACACACTAAGAGATTTTAAAACACTAGCTAGACTTCGTTCCAAACACAACAAATTCACACAGAAACATAAGCTTTGAAAAAATGTGTTCTCAAAATATTAAATGTTTGATATCCTCTGACTGGATGGACTCATAGTCTTAAGCTAAAAATCTAAGCCCATCAAACACGGTGCGATTTTCTATGAAATCGGTCAACTCCGAATGCAGCCTGGCTCTAAATTTTTACCAACTAGTGTTGACTTGTCTAGACTGCAAATTATGGCAAAAATCTGTACAGAATTTGTGTATTCCATCCTTTACATACTCAAACTGTAATGCTGATAATATAATTTGTAATGAAAACAGCTGAAGTAAATTCAAGTAGATTCAAAATATTTAAAGCTAAGAAATAAAACAAAAGAAAGCTCTTGTTAAAAATGAACAAGGCATGGTTTCCATACCAGCCTGATATTTAATAATTTTTATGCAGTTCATATTGTAATGCAGTTTAGTTTCTGCATGTTTACTTACTAAAATTGACATTGATATCAAATAGGTTTCTACAGCTAACATTTCATGTGACAAGATATAATATGTATCTGTAATATGTGACCCTGAATCACAAAACCAGTCATAAGGGTCAATTTTTCGAAATTGAGATTTATACATCATAAGCTGAATAAATAAGCTTTCCATTGATGTATGGTTTGTTAGGATCGGACAATATTTGGCCGAGATCCAACTATGTGAAAATCTGGAATCTGAGGGTGCAAAAAAATCTAAATATTGAGAAAATCGCCTTTAAAGTTGTCCAAATGAAGATCTTAGCAATGCATATTACTAATCAAAAATTAAGTTTTGATATATTTACAGTAGGAAATTTACAAAATATCTTCATGGAACATGATCTTTACTTAATATCCTACTGATTTTTGGCATAAAAGAAAAATCAATAATTTTGACCCATACAATGTACATTTGGCTATTGCTACAAATATACCCCAGCGACTTAAGTCTGGTTTTGTGCTCCAGGGTCACATATAGGATACAGAACTATTATTAAAATGTCAAAATATTTTATAGTTGATTTAAAAAAAGATGATTATAAGTATAAATTATTATTAATAATAAATAAATACAAATGTTAAATTGATCTACATTGACGCTGATTAGTCAATTATTTTCACAGAGCATGACAATAGGCAAGTAGATAGTCATTTAGATTTGGTCCTATTTCGTATCATTTGCAAATGTCACTGTATTGACGCATTATTTAACGTTAATGTTCTCCTGACAGGTGGAGGAGATCCGTGGCTGTATTGAAAAGCTGTCAGAAGATGTAGAACAGGTCAAGAAGCAGCACAGTGCCATCCTAGCAGCACCCAACCCTGATGAAAGTGAGTTCAACCCATCAGCACACAGCCTCAGCGTATACATTGCATCTTTAAAAATGAACATTGTGCCTAGAAGGTAGTTCCTTTTAAGGACACTAAAGTACTGTGACACCTCATCAGTGAGACGGTCAGGTATGCAATAAAATAAAAAAGCAAATTTTACGTTTTATGTCCCCCATTTCCATCCATTTGCACACACAAATACACCACATGCACAAACGTTTGAGAATGCATATATATATATATATATATCTCAGGGAAAGATGACACATTTTTACATTAGCACTCACCTCCACCCACATCTTCAACATTAACAGTAATGCACCGGTTATATTTGCCATGTCTACTATATTGCTCGCCCTTAAAGGAATAGTTCACTCTAAGATGAATAATTTACTCAACCTTCTTTACATAAAAGTAACATAAAAAATGACTTGTGTGCTATATTTAAAATCTTTGCATGAGGAACAGATGAAAACCTAAGTTATGGATAAATTCAAAGTCACATAGACTATTTTTATGTGCAAAAGGTGAGTAAATGATGACAGAATCACTGACATTTTTCAGTGAATTATGCTTTTAAAAGAATAGCTGACCCAAAAATGGCAACATTAACAGTAATGCACCGGTTATATTTGCCATGTCTACTATATTGCTCGCCCTTAAAGGAATAGTTCACTCAAAGATGAATAATTTACTCAACCTTCTTTACATAAAAGTAACATAAAAAATGACTTGTGTGCTATATTTAAAATCTTTGCATGAGGAACAGATGAAAACCTAAGTTATGGATCAATTCAAAGTCACATAGACTATTTTTATGTGCAAAAGGTGAGTAAATGATGACAGAATCACTGACATTTTTCAGTGAATTATGCTTTTAAAAGAATAGCTGACCCAAAAATGAACATATGCTGAAGATGTACTCACCCTCAGGCCATCCAAGATGTAGATGAGTTTGTTTCTTCATTAAAACAGATGTAGCATTCCATCACTTGCTCACCAATGGATCCTCTGCAGTGAATGGGTGCCTTCAGAATGAGAGTCCAAACAGCTGATAAAAACATCACAATAATCCACAACACTCCAGTTCATCAGTTAACATCTTGTGAAGAGAAAAGCTGCGTGTTTGTAAGAAACAAATCCATCATTAAGGCATTTTAACTTTAAACCGTCGCTTCTGGCCAAAATATGAGCCCATAATCCATAAAAACACTTCCTCCAGTGAAAAAGTCCACCCCCTGTTGTCTTCTCACAACAAAATCCACCAACATATTAGTTTAGAACAGTTTTAAATTGTAAATGGTGCTTGATCTTTGCATATTTCTCTCCTTGATTCAGACGAGATTACTTACTGGAGGAAGCGTTATTATGGAGAGAGGACTCATACTTTAGCTGGAAGTGACAGTTTGAAGTTAAAACGCCTTAATGATGGATTTCTTTTCACTTCATGAGACATTAATTGATGGTCGTGTGGATTATTTGTAGATTATCGTGATGTTTTTATCAGCTGTTTGGACTCTCATTCTGACGGCACCCATTCACTGCAGAGGATCCACTGGTGAGCAAGTGATGTAATGCTACCTTTTTCCATATCTGTTCTGATGAAGTAACAAACTCATCTAGGTTGACCTGAGGTTGAGTACATTTTTCAGCAAATTTTCAGTTTTGGGTCAACTATTCCTTAAACACATTTAAAATCCCTAACAAATGAGCAAGTTATGCATGCATACTCTGTCACAATGCAGGAAAGTTGCAAGGATTGAAATATAAAGTATTTATCACTTTATGGAAAGCACCAGCTCTGTGATTTCACTGTAGCTGTGTGGCAAGATAGATGAGCTCATTGGTGAGCCTATTCAAGACTTTCTCCAATACCTAGCATTTGCGCCACCCACTCTACAAAAGAGGCACTGCCACCACATCGCTCCAAGTGTTTGTTAGACCCGGCCCACACACCTCATAGTGCACCAGCCCACACTGCATCTACAGAGGCTGTTTCTTCAGCTCTGAGTCCTCAAATGTTGCTAAAAAATCCTGCTCACCTCATCTTTCCCCAGCAACAGTCTTTAGTTACGGAAAATGTCTGAGTGTCCGAGACATTCCAGTATTGTCTGACTAATGTGTGAGGTCATTCTGACAGAGCAGCTCTTTAGTAAATGTGCACGTGCAGTAAGTCAACTGTCAAATCAGTGAAATTACAGTGGTATGTAATGAAGAAATAGATGTATAGATGCTCAGATATTGCTTGTGAATTGATATTAAACAGCAAATAGATATGTGGTGTGTATTTTAGATGTTATAATACTTTTATCCCACTTAATTCATAGGCTGATTTAGCTGAAAAGCAACTGCGGTTAAAATCATTATTTTTGCAATTCCTTTTTGTGTCGTAAATTATATTTAGCCACAAATGCCGTTAATACACCTTATTGAACCCAGTGTGCCTTCTGAGCTGCCTGCATGGCTTAGTTCAAGAAATCCACAGCCTACGAATGACTCAGCTGCTATAGATGAATCTTTAATAATAAATGACGTCTAGTTGTGTCTGAGAGTTTTGGTTCGGTTTCATACATTTGACTGCATGTGATTCGCTTCGGTTTCAAATGCATGGTTTTTGTTTCTGTTGAGTTGTTGCACGCATGTACTGTATAAGAACATTATTTTCTGTTTCCCCCCCCCCTCTTTTCTTTTGCTTTCCTCCCTGTCTGTTTTCACCATGCTGCATGAAGGATGAAGGGAACCTGTGGAAGTTGAGTGTCTGTCTCGATATCTGTGTCGGTGTGAACCAGAAACCCGAGGAGAAATGGAGAACATATTAAATAAAGTAATTCTTAAAGGAATAGCACAAGCAAAATGAAAATGTCATCATTATTTACTCACCCTCATGTCGCCCAAGACACACTTTTTCATATACAGGAAAAAAACAAATAAAAAAATCATTGCTGTGAATAGTTATCAAATCTTACAATTATTAGAGTAAGTAATCATGTGTTTTTTCAAATTAAAGTGTTCGTGCTTAACGTAAAAAAAAAGGATTAGTTAACTTTAGTTTAAGTTAGATATTTAAGTTGTCTAATTGCAGCAGCCTTTTTT
Source organism: Sinocyclocheilus grahami (assembly GCF_001515645.1). Classification (NCBI taxonomy): domain Eukaryota; kingdom Metazoa; phylum Chordata; class Actinopteri; order Cypriniformes; family Cyprinidae; genus Sinocyclocheilus; species Sinocyclocheilus grahami. Next base: position 311,807 of record NW_015506033.1, on the reverse strand, counting down.
ACAGTGACAACAAAAGTGGATGCTGATTTATTCTCTCATGATTCAAAAATTACAAAATGAATAATTTTAGTAGTCATATGGAGTACTTTTATGGTATTTTTCATGGAAAATGCTGGCCCCAGATATTCTGCTTAAGATCTACTTTTGAGTTTCACAAGATTATACACGTCTAAACGACATGGGAGTTAATATATAATATGAAATTGTCATTTATGGCTTTAAATATCTAACAGTAGTTGTTCTCCTTGTATTATTCTCCTTCAGCTCCAGTCTGTGTTGTGTGTGTTTTTGTTATTTATTGAGCTTGTGATGTTATACATACATATTGCATAAAATGTACATTCAAGCATTCAAGGTTTATTGCCAAGGCCAATTTCTCTTTTTTACTGCAGAAGGCTTTTAATTCAGTCATAAGAACACATACAAAAAGGGAAAGACAGACACTGTCATTTTTTGTTTAGCTGATGCCTGAATACAATGACAGCAATATAATCTCCATTGCTGGAAAGTTCATGGGTCACCCCTACTTGGGATCAAGCTAACTTTTGTGTTTGCTGCTTAGATCCTTAACCAAGACTGCAATACCATCCCCCTCGCCCTCAAGTGATCCCGTGTTATTGTGATCTCAGTAACATTTCTGGGTCATCGCTTCTCGATGCTAATTCACAGCATCTATGTTAGCAGCCCAAGTTCTCCATTAAAATACCACCGCTGCACAACCAAATCATTTTATATTATCCTTTTACTGAGGTCAGCCTAGTTTTCAGCTGCAGATGTGACCTTGAGCAGAAATGTAACCTCTGTTGGCCCTACGGGTGACTAATGGCTACGTCTTTGTCCTAGTTCATTAACGCATTTCACCCAATCAGCTTAAATGACTAAATTAGCCATCAGAATTATAGTGCAGTGCCCTTAATGGTTCTCCATGTTGCCCTGCAGGTGAGAGATGTTAGCAAGTAAAAACGAGCTGTGTGTAGTTCACTTAGCTGAGGGGTAATAAATTTGACACTTAGCATTTCTATAGGGTTTGAGAACTTTTTGCGGTCTGGATGGTTTGGGCTGTATGATCGGTTTTCTGGAGCAAACATAAAAGTATCACTATGAGTGCTTATTTATTTGTTAGAAGGTTTTGCTATGTATTTTGCAGTAGGCGGTGGCCAAAAATAACAAATAATCCTGCAGAAATTACATAATCTTTAGTAGACATCAACAAACACCATATGCTACACAGAATTTCAGGTTCATGCAGTTAATTTATCTATAAGAAATCTCTAGTAAATTCACATTAAATAAACATGATAAAATATTCTAGTCCTTAGTAGGTTCGAGACAGAATCTGTAGAGCTTTTCTGAGGTGACTTTGAGAAATACAATTTCTGAATTCTTTGAATTTGTGAAAAGACGTGCAGAGGTAGATTTATTTTTTTCTGCAATTTTGCAGAAATACTAAACCTCATATGCTTCTGCAACAGGTCCGCTTCGCTTCAGCAAATGTGTGGCAACTGCAAAACCGACAGAAATAAAATTCAAGAGCAATTAAAGTGCTGGTTAGATGTCATGTTAAACAGTGGGTGTGACAAGAAACATCCTCGTCAGTCAAATCGATCTCTCGACCACATGAGCAAAGAAAAAAAATAAAAAGCTGACATGAGATGATGGCTTGTTTTCATAGAGCAGGAAAGAGCAGGACTGCATTTAGCTGTCTGTAAGCACAACAATAGTGTAGCGGTATGCAAATATTGTGATGCAAACTTAGTGACAGGAGATACATTACACTTGAATCAATAGACTATAGCACATTAACAGACACCAGTGACTAAACAGAGCATGTGTTTTACACGACAGCATTGCCGTTTAAGCGCTTTTCAACACCATTTTGTTAGTCAAAATGAAAAAGGGGGGGGGGGGACATTTCAAACAACATTTAGCAATCATTTTTAAGTACTTAATTTATTTTTACATTCATTTTGCAAGTTTGTAATTCTCTAAAAAAGGAAATATGGTTTCCATGCAAGATTTCAGATTTCTATAAAAGCTCAAAAAGGCCTTTTTCATACACAAATATTTACCAACATTTATCAATCACTTTTAAATAATTATATATATATATATATATATACACACACACACATACACAAAAAATATATATACACATTCATATACAAATATAAACATTTACCAACATTTATCAATCACTATAAAATTATTTTTAATTGATTTTATTTGTAATTCATTTTATGAATTTCTTTACTTTGAAAGTTTATAATTCTCTGAAATAAGAAATATTGTTTCCAAGCAGATTTTCAGATTTTTCTAAAAGCTATAAAAATCCTTATATATATATATATATATATTTTAGTGCTGTCAAACAAGTTTTTGTTTACAAAATAAAAGTTTTTGTTTAGATAATATTTATTATATATAT